>NW_027315724.1:25602920-25617920 GCF_026437365.1 Eucyclogobius newberryi
AAGAAAAGAGAGGTAGGACATGGTAGAGGCACAGTTTTAACATTTCAGATCTAAATGTTTATGTAACAGGAGTGACATTTATCATATAGCCCCGGATCAGGGGAAATTTTTATATTTGATGGATTAAATCTCAGTTGAAAGATGGGTCAAAAATATTAACAATTATACAGTATGCTTTATCATTTAATTTAATAACCTTATTATTATATGATAAATATAACAAATATAATATAGCAAATAAACATTCTAAATAGTCCACAATAACCTTGATGCTAGCAGCCTTCTAATATGGTTCTCAGAACAATGCTCTTCTTGCATTATCTTTTAAATTATTATTATAATTATTTTAATACATTCAATGTTAATAAAAAATACATAAAAATGTGTTCACATTTATATAGCGCTTTTCTACAGGCAAGGCACTCAAACGCTTTATATCAAGGAACCAGTCACCCATTCACACACACAATCATGCACCAGTTGTTCGCAGACACTGGGGGTGAGTCGGGTTAAGTGTCTTGCCCAAGGACACAACGGCAGTATTTCACCTGAGGCAGCAGTGATCGCACCGCCAACCTGTGGGCCAGTGGATCTGACCGCTCTACCAGAGCGGAATTCAAACCGCCGAACATCAGATCAGAAGATGAAAACTCTGAACTGACAATGATGAATTCCATTTCCTTAATTATTTCATCCCAAACATTTATTCAGAATTCTATCAAATATTCTGTATCTGTTTGCATGCTTTGGTTTTCAAAATGAAAAATAAATAACACTGGCATTGACAGTAATAGTTACCTGTGAACAATGAACTAGCAGAAGGCCAGGCCATACTTAAAGCAGTGAAATACAATGCTTGGCATTTAGCGCAACTATGCACTGTAAACCTCAGCTTTGGCCCCGGCCCTCTCCTGCTGTGGCCCATTACACCCTGATGCTCTATCTGCTTCTCCTCTATTAGACTTTATTTCTTAACTTGCCTAAAAAGGTACAATTACCCTCAGAATGTCGGTGTAATCCCTCATTCGTCCAGGCGTGTTCCATAGTAGAAAAAGCTTCAGTTGTAGTCATCTGGACTCAGTTTGAAAAAATAGACGTTTCGACTCTCATCCAAGAGTCATTGTCAATAAAAGAATTTAGATCGAGAACTCCGATATTAATACTGTTCTGTGGTAAGACCCACCCATTGGGAGGAGCCTTCCTGAAGTAGAAAGAGTTGTTTGTTTCAACAGAAACTCCCCCCTTGTATCTACCGAGCTAGCCTATTCAGAATCTTAATGGGCTATTAGAGTCCTCTTTGTCTTTGTGAGACCCTGGCTCAACCACCCTGAGTACCTGATTAGCATCTAAATGTCCTTGTCCTGGTCCTCTACCTTTCCAGGGGTTCAGTAACCCATTATAAATAACAGGAAGATTAAACCTTAGCCCTCCATTTCTGTTTTTTAACAAAAATAGCTTCCTTGACTCCTCTTTCAAACCATCTTTTCTCCCTGCTTAAAACCTTCACCTCACCGTCTTCAAACGAGTGATTAGAGGCTTCAAGGTGGAGATGCACGGCACTCTGAGGTCCTGAACTTGTATTTCTTCTGTGCTGATAAAGCCTCTTGTGTAGAGGCTGTTTTGTCTCACCTATGTAACGTTCTTTACAGCTTTCTTCACTGCATTGGATCGAATAAACTACATTGCTCTGTTTTTGAGTCGGCAACTTGTCCTTAGGGTGAACCAGTTTTTGTCTTAAAGTGTTTCCTGGTTTAAAATAAACAGGGACTTCGTGTTGTCTAAAAATTCTCTGCAGTTTTTCCGACAGGCCAGACACATAAGGGATAGAAACACCCTTCCTTCTCTGTTCAGTTTCCCTTTTGTCCTGCTTCTTGGTTCTCTTCACTCTGTTGAGGGCCCAAGCCGGGTAACCACAGGCTGAGAGGGCATTTCGGACATGTTTTTCCTCTTTCTTCTTGCCCTCTGAGCTGGTGGGCACACCTTGAGCTCTGTGTTGTAAGGTTCTGATCACACCCAGCTTGTGCTGTAGTGGGTGGTTGGAGCCAAAGAGCAGATACTGGTCCGTGTGTGTAGGTTTCCTATATACTTCTATTTGGAGTTTCCCGTCCTCTCCTCTGATCGTGGAACAATCAAGAAAGGCCAAGCGATTCTCCAGGTGCCCACCAGCTCAGAGGGCAAGAAGAAAGAGGAAAAACATGTCCGAAATGCCCTCTCAGCCTGTGGTTACCCCGCTTGGGCCCTCAACAGAGTGAAGAGAACCAAGAAGCAGGACAAAAGGGAAACTGAACAGAGAAGGAAGGGTGTTTCTATCCCTTATGTGTCTGGCCTGTCGGAAAAACTGCAGAGAATTTTTAGACAACACGAAGTCCCTGTTTATTTTAAACCAGGAAACACTTTAAGACAAAAACTGGTTCACCCTAAGGACAAGTTGCCGACTCAAAAACAGAGCAATGTAGTTTATTCGATCCAATGCAGTGAAGAAAGCTGTAAAGAACGTTACATAGGTGAGACAAAACAGCCTCTACACAAGAGGCTTTATCAGCACAGAAGAAATACAAGTTCAGGACCTCAGAGTGCCGTGCATCTCCATCTTGAAGCCTCTAATCACTCGTTTGAAGACGGTGAGGTGAAGGTTTTAAGCAGGGAGAAAAGATGGTTTGAAAGAGGAGTCAAGGAAGCTATTTTTGTTAAAAAAGAAAGACCTTCTTTAAACAGAAATAGAGGGCTAAGGTTTAATCTTCCTGTTATTTATAATGGGTTACTGAACCCCTGGAAAGGTAGAGGACCAGGACAAGGACATTTAGATGCTAATCAGGTACTCAGGGTGGTTGAGCCAGGGTCTCACAAAGACAAAGAGGATTCTAATAGCCCATTAAGATTCTGAATAGGCTAGCTCGGTAGATACAAGGGGGGAGTTTCTGTTGAAACAAACAACTCCTTCTACTTCAGGAAGGCTCCTCCCAATGGGTGGGTCTTACCACAGAACAGTATTAATATCGGAGTTCTCGATCTAAATTCTTTTATTGACAATGACTCTTGGATGAGAGTCGAAACGTCTATTTTTTCAAACTGAGTCCAGATGACTACAACTGAAGCTTTTTCTACTATTACCCTCAGAATATTGAAGAATTATGAGCGGAATGAAACATCTAAAATAGTTTAATCCTAAACAAACAATGGTAAAACATATTTTAAGTTAAAACATTTAAGACTACATAGTGTTTTTTATGGTCTGCTTGTGATAAGTGTGTATGGTATCACTACAATGGTTTAAAGCCTGCTTAGGGACAGCATAATTACACACTTAAGAGAATATGCTAATAGTGTCTCTCTTTATGAGTGAGAGAGAGTGTGTCTAATGACAGGAAAAGCCTGCGGTGGGCTCTGCGCACTGTCAGCTGGAGCTGAACACTAATGCAAACTTCCTCGCCACTGTCTATCTCTCAATTAGTCTGTTCTTGTTGTATCTCTCTCTCCTCCATCACAAACTGTACATAGCTTGAACCATTTACAACCATGGACCATTATAACAACACATACACCGGGCTTCACAGCATCTACATTCTGTTCTCAAACCTAGGCATCAGTCACAAATTATTTCAAAACTTCGCTCCATGTATTAATCATCAGATGTATAACAGACGGATGTGACAAAATGTTGATATTCTGATTTATTGTGGCACTTAATTTGGTGCTACTGCGGAATACTCAATATATATTGCCAGTAATGTCTTTCAGGTATTTTTTGGATCCAAAGTTTGTCTACTCAATCATTTTGTAGCAAATTTTGAATAAGGAAACTTGTGTAAGTACTACTGTTGACATGTTTTACAAATTAGTACAGTTTAAAAAGATGAGTATTCATTTACAAACTGAGGAAAATAAGTATTTGTACAACCAGCGATTTTGAAAGTTCTCCCACTTAGAAATGATAGGAGTCTGAAAATGTTATCTTAGATACATTTCCACCAAGACAGAATTACAAAATAAATAAAAATATGAAAATCACATTGTATGATTTTTAAATAATGTATTTGCATGTAATTGCTGCAGATAAGAAAAGTCCACCTCCACTCCACTTATTAATCTAAATGAGTAGCACATGTTTGAGCTCGCTATATAAAACACCTGTCCACCCCACAATCAATCACACTCCAACTACTCCAAGACCAAAGATCTGTCTAAAGACACCAGAGACAACATTTTAGACCTGCACAAGGCTGAAAAGGGCTAAAGGCCGCCGCAAGCAGCTTGGTGAAAACTGTAAGAGCAATAGTTAGAAAATGGAAGAGGCTAAAGATGACGGTCAATCTCCCTGGGACTGGGGCACCATGCAAGATCCCACCTCAGGGTATCAAGGATGACAAGAGAGGTAAGGAATCAGTCCAGAACTACACGGGAGGAGCTGGTCAATGACCTGAAGAGAGCTGGCACCACAGTTTCAAAGGTTACTATCGGTAATCCACTACACCGTCATGGTTTAAAATCATGCATCGCACAGAAGGTTCCCCTGCCTGTCTGAAGTTTGCCAGTGACCATGTAGATGATCCAGAGGAGTCATGGGAGAAAGTCATGATGGGACAAAAACAGAACTTTTTGGTAGAAACTCACTGTGTTTGGAGGAATAAGAAGGATGAGTACCATCCCAAGAACACCATCCCTACTCTGAAGCATGGGGGTGGAAACATCATGCTTTGGGGGTGCTTTTCTGTACAGGGGACAGGGCAACTGCTCTGCATTAAGGAGAGAATGAATGGGGCCATGTATTGCGAGATTTTGGGCAACAACCACCTTCCCTCAGTCAGAGCACTGAAGATGGGTCGTGGCTGGGTCTTCCAACATGACAATGACCCGAAGGATAACCAAGGAGTGGATCCGTAAGAAGCATATCAAGGTTCTGGAGTGGCCCAGCCAGTCTCCAGACCTAAATCCAATATTTTTAAATGTCCATATCAAACTTGCCATCTCAATTGGTTAGAACCACGCACCCTTGCTTATGCGTCTAGTTCAAATTAGTTCTAAACATTTTTTATGTACAGTTCTGGGAAGTAACTCAAATAGAAAATATCTCTTTGTAGTGTATATATGTGTCCCGGTAAGTGTTTTCCCAATCCCTGTAAGTGTATCATGGGGGAGTTCTAAACGTTTCATCTGGACAATAAACTAAGTTATAAAAAGAACTCTGGTGGGAGGGAGAAGGATTCATGGGAGCATGTTTGTCCTGTCTGTGTCTTGTAAACTGTGTATTGTATAGTGTGCACTGTATTGTATGTCGAACAATATCTTGTGTTTTGGACCTCCTCAAAAATGAGATGGCACATCTTAAGGGGCTTTCCACAAAATAAAGTAGCAAATAAAGTAGCATCTAGAGAAGATCTGTGTGGAGGAGGGGCCAAAATCCCTGCTGCAATGTGTGCAAACCTGGTCAAGAACCACAGGAAACATGTACCGTATTTTCCGCACTATAAAGGTGCACATAAAAGTCTTTAACATCCTCAAAAGCCATCCGTGCGCTCAATAGTCCGGTGCGCTTAATATATGGTTTATTTCTGGTTGCGCTTACTGGCCGCGAAGATATTTTGTGTGGTACACGGTGTATAAAGAAGATTTGGGACACGAAACGCCGATACACGTCTAGCTTTAACAGTATTCCGGAACCGGAAGTCCCAACATGTATGCAAAGCATTCTGGGAACAGTAGTCTACCTACACGCGGCGCTGTCAAAAATGTAAACAACATTTTCAGTCAGGCACAACGCAGACACCTACCGGTAAATAAAGGACCCCAAGAATCTTGGCCCAAGATGGCTACTGCCAATAGACCATGGATCTGTTATATTATCACAAGAAATGCGCTTACGGGGTAAATTATCAGTCAACTGTGGTCAGAGGCTGGAAGGCAGGATGGCCAGAATCATCACTGAACTGCCGCGTGGATCCGAGATGCGGGATCACACTGACCAAAGTCTGTGCGAAATCAGGACAAATGCACCGGGACACGGGACGTAAAAAATCGGGGCTGTCCCAGGTAACATCTGGTCATAGCTATGCAGGATGTGCACGGCGGCATTTGAAAGATTTGAGGACGAGGAATGAACTGAAAAGGTGAGTGTATTGTGTTGTATTTTACCTGTTGCAACTGAACGAGGCTGGGAGTTGTTGTGGATATGCTAACTGTCTTTTAGCGGTAGCAGAGTGTGTTCTGTGTTTGTATTTTACATGTTTACAAGGGATCTTGACTGAGAATTGATTTGGATATGCTAACGTGTCTGTTAGCGGTAGCAGAGTGTGTTTTGATGTTGAACAATGTTGATCTGAATGAGTTGCACGCGTTTAATAAAGCTCAACTGACTCTGACTTATCCGTCTGTTTTGTTTATCTTATGCGCTTTATAGTCCGGTGCGCTTTATGTATGGACCAGTACACATGGTACACATATGGCTGATGGTGCGCTTAATAATCCAGTGCGCCTTTTCGTGCGCAAAATACGGTAGTTGTAAACCAAGGCTTCAGTACCAAATAGTAACATCAATTTTCTCAGGTGTTCAAATACTTATTTGCAGCAATAACATAGAAATAAATTTAAAAACCATACAGTGTGATTCTGTCTCTCACAGTGGAAATGCACCTACGATGAAAATTTCAGACCCCTCCATAATTACTAAGTGGGAACTTGCAAAATGGCAGTGTGTTCAAATACTTATTTTCCTCACTGTATGTGGGATTCTCGGTAGGGCTCGAAGTATATCGCAATCATCAAACCTACTTTTAAATGTAAAGTGCAATTGCAGTCATTATCACAATACTTTCTTTCAAAAATCGTGTAACAAGAATCAAAACATGAGCTACCCAATGATGTCCGCCCATGTACACACTCTCAAGTCAAAAGAAAAAAAAAAATCTCATATTTAAATTGCCCTTTAGACCGTTTTTTTTTGCACGATCTTCGGGTCTGATGACAGAAACACCATATATCACAACAATAGAAGAGCCAAAATAAATGTTACCATGACGTAGTGCCAACTCCACATCCTCATCTACCACCGCAAACGTCTTTCTGTCTCTTTGCCTGTTTTGAACTGACGCACAGTGTCTTACTCCATGAGAGAGGCCAATCTGAGGCTGGGAGTGCAGGGTGAGAGTCCAATTGTGTTCCTCTATGATTGGAACGGTTGCGTTTTCACATCAGGCTAACACTAAGCCAAGGACCATCTCCTCATCATTCCTGTTCCTGGTTTGAGCTCAGATTAAGTGGTCACCAGGGTGCATGAAGACTCAAGATTTTCACAGTGAAAGAATAGATTTATGTCATCTTTAATCACTGCGGACAGAGCGCGGTAAATGAGTAAACTGCACCAGCCATTCCATTTTCACAATCAAAAGGGAGCAGGGGCCAATATCTTTGTAACATTTAAAAATCTACACAAACTAAAGCTGCTGTTGTTTTTGTTGCCGCTTAGACCAACTAAACTACTGCACAATAATCTTGTGATTTATGAAAAAAAGACATTTTTTAAAATCCTACCACAAAATCCTAAAACAAATTGGTTAATATATTTGCAAGTAATTGCCCTTGTGAATAAATAAAGACTGTCTTCTACATTTGATCATTTCCTTTGCTCATTTGACTAATTTTTGAAAACATCCATCTGTCTTTCACAGTATTTTTAACATCCCACGACTCCAAGCTCCTTTTATACTTTCTAATATCAAATACAAATAAAACCTGTAAATGTAATGTAAACCATATACAACAAATGGTAAGAGCTAAAATAAGATTCTAATACACTCAGCGCTGTGGGTCAGATTCAGGTCGATATAATGTTCTAACAAGAAATCTCCTGAAGACGTGACCAGAATAAAAGAAGGCTTGACACTTTACAGAGCTTCATCTAAAATACTTGCATGTCTGGTTTCATTGGTTTCAGAAGACTGTTGCAAATGCGCTGATGACCCAATTGAGTGCTCTGACGCATACAAAATACATCTGAAATCTTCTTGATTTGATTGAACTTTAGCAGCCGCCTGATCATAATAGCTTGACAGGATGGAGGATTGCAAAGATAAATTAACTATTGTTTAAGAAAATGACAATAGAAAAATCAGTGAAAAGTTTTCAAAAGGGACAAACATGTTGAACATGATGCTAAGAATACTAAGATGCATTTAGTCAGAAACAGTATGGCAGAAGTTCATGATTTGCATGAAATGGTAGATTTTAGGGGAAAGAGACTGGGCTAAGGCATTACTAATGTGATTAATGCGAGTCAAAAATGTGTGCTGCCTTTACCAAGTGGAACAAGTGGTATTTTTGGCAGATTGCTCTGACTCATCGTCTCTAAATCAAATATTTTAAGTTACACACTCTAAAAAGAAAATGCTCAGCTAGAGTTACATAGTTTGGGGTGCCAACAAGCACTATTGTTTACACAAATATACATAAATACGAAGGTAAAATATGTTGTTAATAAGCTGTTCATCTGTCAGACTACAATTTTGGGGATGGATGAATAAATTGTGCTTATCTTATGCACTAGAGGGGGTGGCACAAAGTGGTCTTTAGAGTTCTCATCCCAATACTTACGCATCTACATCCGCCATCAACTCTAACTTGCTGGGAAAAATCTCAGACAAGAGGACTCTGGTGAAGGACTTGCCCAACGACTCGAGTCTGGATTCGAGGTGCTTGGGGAAAAAAATGGAAATTAGTCAGTTCTGTTTTCCCTAGAAACTGTATTGTTAAAGTAGAACTTTGTGAAATCTAATTATTACATTGTTTAAAGGGATGCATGTAAATACTAGTGATGTGCTAAGGATGTATGACAGCCAGGAATGAGTAGAAAGGTTTAAATACAACAGCCGTGGCTTTTTATTAGAAAAAAAAAATGTATTGCTTATTGATTTTGATTGAGATAATCAGCTGTAAAAAGTGAAACGGTACCCCTTTAAAATAAAAATTAATTAGCCTTAATAATAGTTATTTTTTTCTAATTAAAAGTGTAGTTATTATAAAATAACAAGATGCCAGTTTGATAGCAAACTCTTATTAGCACCACATGTCACCAAACCACTTGTCTGGGCCAAGCCCTCAGTAAAGTGTTACAAACCATTGCACAAGAGGCCTTAGGGCATGTCTACTGTTGAAATGAGGACACACAAACTTACCTCCAGGACTTTAGGGCTGCCCTGACGCCCCAGTGAGCCCATGATCAGGCCCCATCTCTGGGCTGAGCGAGCGTTGTCAATGGCCTGGAGCCTTAACTCCCGCATGGCATTATGGTCATAGTACTCCCTGGAGAAGACCTTACTGTAGGGATCATACCTATTCACAAAGAAGAAGCACACACATTTGAGTGGCATATGCGATAGTCGCACCTTTATTGCTCATCAAAAGTTGGAGGAAATTAATAAAATCTAATCAGGAAAACCTTTCAAGTGTGACTCTAGTGCATCTCAGAGAAAGGCATAATCTCCTTTTCAGCTCCACAAAGGCTTCACTTGAGATTAAAATCTTGTTTATGGGAGATACCTGTGATTTGTTCAGCCCTGCATCTTTTACACAATACCATCTCACAGAATACAAAAAGGCACTCGGAAAATGCTATGACATTGGTATAAGGGGACAGACTGTAAAGTACATTTACATTTATATGTACATTATTATTTAGACTAGTGTAAGGTATTTTCACCAAACAGATTTTAACAAATGTTAAACGACCTGATGCATTTCAGGGCTTGATAACAAAAAGGATCCTACCTTTATTTCAGTCCAGAATATGAGATATATTTACTATTGCAAGTATTTACATATGTTTTTATATTGAATGCATTGATACACATGTACGTGTTAGAAAATAAAACATTCAAAATAAACAATACCTGTAAGCTGCAATGTCTGGATTTGCGATCATAATCGACTCAAGGTGAAATCTTCCGTCTCCGAGATAGCTGGAGAAACATGCATAAAACATCCAGGTCACCGACCATAAGTAGCACTCTAACAGGACATCGTATGACATTTGATAAACCAATTTAGTCAATCCCAGTGCTGCCTCAGCCTTTTTTTTACCAAGGCTCTAAATGAGAAAAAAGGGCCTGAGGCTGCATGGAAGGATACATGACCCTAATGATTGAAGTCTGCTGTTTACAGACAATGCAAGCCTTTCCAATTAACCCATGTCCAGGTGGAGGCAGAGTTCACACACCACTAGGACACACTGGGCTATGTAAGTTTGCACAAATACAGGATCAGTTAGAACCGCCTTTCAGCAGCCCTCCTCCTCCTGCATGGGGTCACTCTGAGAAGATCCCCGCTGATAGGTCTATGCCCGGTACCACTCCTCATTACTGCAGTCTCAAGGCCCATAGAGACAGGATGTGCAGTTAAACCCACTAATTGACCAGCGTTTAGAACACCCAGGAACATGCTGCAGGTGGTGGCGGAATATATATAATAACTTGGAGACATGTCTGGCATATATATTTGGATCTATACGAGTGTATGCATAAAGTCTAATAACACAAAGACAGGGCTGAATAACCTTGAGCGCAACTACCGCTACACTGTTCCCCTTTTGCTTAGCAACATCCGCGGCCTTCATAAAAGGATGCTCCGAACAATAAGCCTGCTGCACTGTCGAGCTCTAAAAAGCTCTGGTACTTTCCACAATGAATGATGGCATATTCCACATAGTATTACCTATTCGATGCAAGCCTGTGGATGTGTACAATAAAATCAATTTAAATTGTAAATCTAAAACAGAAATGGTTGAGTAATCCCATCTCTACATCAGTAAGTTCTTTAGAAGGAGGTTACCTGCTGCTTTGCTCGTTATTAATGTGGTGATGCTATTCTGAGGTTTTGTCAAAATTAGTTCACATTTTCTTCTACTGCACATTGCAAAGTGAGAGTGTGGGTAGAGAAACATAATTAACACGTTTGGCAATGTTCCATCTCTAAACTCCTAATGTCATTAGGTACAGATATAGTAATGCATTAATCAGCTTCACAGTGTTTTCATCATGTTTGAACACTGGAGTAGTTGTACAACAACTTATAAATGTTCTAATATGATTTTACAACGTTGCTGGTTTAATACTGATAATGATTAGGACCATGCAGCTGGAGAATGAACTGTTGAAGGATATTTGGCTGCCTGGTAACGTCTCTATAGTGATCTCTCAGGGCTCATCAGACATAAAAACTTATTATCAAATGAACAATATTCTTCCAGTACCAGTTTTGAGCACCTCTGTGCCAGCAGTACTGGTACCTTGAAACAATACTCGGCTTTAATCATGTATTCCACCGATATTTTACTGAAATGTTTAGACCATGTATTACAAAACAGCTGAAAATAAGAGAATTTAAAATGAATTTTCAACATTGTAGTAATTAATCTAGTAGTCATCACTTCTAGCATAATACATTTCATAGTATTGCATGTTTTAATGATATGTACACCACATTCAGGATCACATTTTGGCTGTTTCCATGTGGGTGTATCGGTGGCCTTATTGGAGCCACGGCATGATTAGTTGTCACACTGAGCTAGGTCTGGTGACTGGAATGATGTCACCCTGTACTGGGCTCATGCCACATGTGTGACAATTGCTGGGCTAATTATGAAACCAGGTGGGAAGTGACAGGATGAGTCAAGAGCACATTTTTAGTTTCAAGATTTTCTGATAAATAACTGAGAAATGAGGAAGAGTTCTAACATTATGGCATTGACATCGCGGTCCAAACGAGGGGACGTGCAGCCCAGAATTTCTCCTGGTGACAAAGGTCGACACTGGGGAACGAGCACGTCATAGTCAGGCTTGAGAGCCGCACTCACCGCCTGCAGGACAGAGAAGCAGGGAAAGAAATAAGAAATGCCTCTAGCTCACATCAACCTTAAGCATCTGCATGAGCTTAAACAATGGGAACAAATAAAAAATTCAAGAGCAAATAGTGTATTTCTTACACAAAAACAAACTTGTAAACTATGGATGAATATATTTAATCTGATTATGTCAAAGTCTCAGACACTCATGTCTCATTTTACATGACGTGTAAAATAGAAATAAATGCAATTAGTTTATTGGATTTACTTTGAATACTTCAAACAACTGAGAAATTGCAATGAAAACCCAGTTTTTATATAAAATGCAGATCATCTTGTGATATTAATAAACGACGAGTGAGCAAACAATTAGCTATGGTTGGAAGTAGGATGAAATTAACTATTTTGAACCCATTTCGAATGCCTGAGTGGGTAATAATCGCGATCGATCGGCCCCTCCCGCCCACAGTTTGACCCTGTGAAGCCTACACAATAAAAACATGAGAAATATGGAGGATTGGATGAAAAACAGGCTGCTATGCACCAATATACACACAGAAGGACTTTTACACGCCTGCATAAGATATGACCCACATGGTCCAATAGAGTTTAAAAATAACATGACTGTCAGTGTAGGAACAGAGAGGTGTTGGTTCAACATGGGAATGCGGAAAAACATACAGAAAAGTCAAGTGAGATACTGCAGAGCTGCTGCTGCTGCTGCTTATGCAATGAACAAAAGCAGGAATCACACTGCAGCTGGACTCATGTCTTTTACTTCAATGCACATTTTAGATCTAAGAGCATCAATAAATCTCAGACTCACATTTGAGTTGAATACAGAGTCCTCTAGTAAAGTATAGTATAGTATAGTCTTTCTAGTTGAATCTGGGAATATTAAAATATTTGGGAAATTCACCGTGACAAGAACGTAAATCAAAATTAAAGCTAGTTCAAGTGTTCTGTTTGCGAATATTGTGATCGTTTGTGATCGGGCTGTTGACCTTGCAGTTTGTTTGTATATTCCAGTATTTTCTTTTCTTCTTTTTTTTCTTTTAGGCTTTATTAGACAGGAAAGGTTTACCAGCCTTCAATATTTTGTGCAAATATTTCTAAACTGTTTGTCTCTTTGCCCATTTATAATTATTGTAAGAAACAAATGTTCTGAGACAATCCAATTACAAAATACAGTCTGCCAAAATGCCTTAGCTTGTTGCTCCATTACCTGCAGCGCAGCCACAAACTGAATTGTGCTGACGAGTGCCAGTGACTGTCCAGGGGTGAAGTTGAATTTGACCGTGTCCAGGAAGTGTGCATTGTCCATCTGGATGTCCACAAACACATAGAGCATCTTAATTCCTACAGTGGCGTCTATGGGGACTGCAGAGAGACAAAGACAAAAGCAAAGACAAATGAATTATTCACCGTGTTATGTCAGGTATGGCTGCAGCGTATTCACTATTGACGGCAAGCTTTGACATAAACACACAGCAGCACAGTTCACAGATATGCCTTTAAAGGTACATATTCTACATTTACTTTTCTCAGTACTAGCCTCCGTCGCATTAAAACTCAAACTCATTCTGTGGAGGACCTTGCACACGTGGGAAGTGATGCAGAGACCTCAATTATTTAGGGAAGGAGAAGGACGCATGCGATTACTATTAATGCTATTAATTTCACAGACCATTTACTACGCACCAGGCCCTAGGAGAGGTAGCTAGCTCGAGATGTGCTCAGTCAGATTTGTAGAGAAAGTAGTCCATTTAGAGTAGGCTAAGGCATGGATAAGGGAGATATATTGTCATTTAGGATCATCATTGTAATTGTCTGTATTTTTTTGGTTGTTTAGTTGGACAGCTAGGAAAGGCAGGCTTTTTGTTATGATTACGCAAATGGGCCATTACTGTGTGAATATTTCATAAGCAGATACAGATTGCCTAATGGCCTGGATTAAAACAATGGGTAGAGAAAAGATGAGAGCAAACGCCATGAGACATTTGATTGGCATGAAACCATAATAAAAAGATTAAACATAATAACAAGAAATAGGTAAAATATATTACAAACATAAATATTAGGCAAGGTGAAATTTTTCTTCGTTTCTTGGTCATATTTTCAACCAAAAGACAACAAGAAGGTAAGAGACAAACTTAAACTACCACAATAGAACGATTTACTTCAGTGAAATGTGTTATTTTAAAATGTGCAATACAATGGCCCTAGCACAATGGCAGGAATACTGAAGGAGTGAATAGAGATGGAAAACCGAGCAACTCAATTTAAAGCTGGTGGAAGAGAGAACAATATACTGTCTGTGTGAATTACAAAGGATGGGAATGGAAAGAGTGGAAAAAGTAATAGGATACCATGAGTTCGAGGGATGGAACTATGTGAAATGTCAATTATCGAGCACCATAAGTGCAGAGTAGGTCCATGCGTCAAATACAGTCTGAAATGCAATGGAAAAGAAGAGGAGGGGGCTTAAAGAGGTGGGCCTTACGGAAGGAACATTATAACACCAGAAAGGAGCAGAGAAGTCGAGTTAATCCTGGCTTACACTTAGGTGAGCGGCTTGTTTATTGACCCTTCAAAAAAGGAAAGAAGAGTGGCATTGATCTGCATTAGTGGTCAAAGAGCACTTAGAAAGGTGAAATCAGAGGTGCATTCAAAAACGTGGTTGAAACTCCTTTATGAGAAATCATTGTAGTAATTTGTGCAGTTTATCTGTGATGTCACGCAGCAACTGGACCTAAAGGAAACAAGTACATAATCAATAACTTACAAAAGGTTGGACAAAATATACCCTGAATAGAGCTACAAATGCTACACGAATGCACGCAAGAAATATTAATAGAAAAATACTGTAGCTGATGATGTATTGTTCACAAATTATTACGTGGGAGTATCTCAATAATTTGGTGTCCTTTTATAATTTTTTTCTTTTTTTTTTACACATCTATGTTCTATCTCAATATCACGCACTTCTGCTTAACCACAAGCCACTGAATTCATATATCAATTTCAAATAAATTCGGTGATTGGATCCAAGTTTAGAGGAGAAAAAAAAGGTAAAGATTTGTGGTAAACTAATTGCAGGACTCGGGTGTGTGGTTCTACTATTAACATTGAAACACAGCAAAATGTTATTCAGCACACAATATTCAGCAGAT
>NW_027315724.1:25622920-25757920 GCF_026437365.1 Eucyclogobius newberryi
CGTCCATACCACCTTTAAGTTGATATAAATCTGTACATTAGTTGTAAAATTCTAACATGAAATTTCATACATTTTCTTATCAGAGTAAAAACATTACCTATTTGGTAATTTTCTAAGACCCTTTTTAAAAAAAAAATTATCGAGATACGTATCGTAATGAGGGAATTGTATCGGAATATACAAGTATTGGGATACGTATCGTATCGTGACCCCTGCGAGGGTCTTGGCAATATCCAGCCCTAGTACACATGGAGATTAAGAACATGCAGGAGTCAGGATTATTAGGCCCGAGCCCCAGCAGGGCGGAGTGCAACTGTCTGACCAAACATGCGGGCGCAGCCCGCATGTTTGGTACCCCGTCGCCCCTGGCAAGTACAGTGAACTAGCCCATGCCGAAGGCATGGATCATGCATACTTACTCCTGCTATGACAGAAATAGTCAACAATTAGTGAATGGGCAAAGCCCATTCACTAATTGTTGACAACAGCAGCGCGAAGCGCTGCATTCCTCCAAAAACCCTCCTGGCATCGTCCCGTACGCGAGAATCTATGCCGCAGGCATGGGCCATGCTTGTATCTGCTCAAATCAATGGAAGTCTATGGGGAGTGGGCGGGGCATCCCGACGGAATAGGGAGTGACGAGCGCGTAAGCGCACGTAATGATAATTCCACCCCATGGCGGCATCGGGAAGGCTTAGAGCTTTCAAACGATGTATAATTTGTTGTTATAGTGGAAACGGCTATATTGTTTTTGCTAAAAATATTATTATTTTTATTTTTTTTATTGTTCTTCTTCAGCGCTTTGAACTCTGATTTGACCCCCTGAACATGCTCAAAAACTCACCAAACTTTGCCCAAAATTCAGAATCGGCGAAAAATTTTATTTTTTCTGGGCCATTTTTTTTTTCGTTAAAAAATGGCACGACAGCGCCACAGATAAAAGTCAAAATACATTGCGCCTATGGGAGACGCCCCGAGGTCAACTTTGGCGTAAAGCTATGAAATTCGGGACACGTATTTCTCTCGTGAGGACAAAAAAAAAATATTATTGTGGCCACGCCCCCAGACTTACCCTATGGCCGCCATCTTCCTTTGAAAATGAAAACAAGCTGAGTTAGCCATTTTGTTTACGTCAAACTTTGACGAACTCCTCCTAGGGCGTTTTGCCAAACGACTTCAAAATCGGCGTACGTCCTCTGAACAAGTGGGGCATCTAAAGTTATCCAATTTTTTGAGATACCTTTTACGGTCTGTGTGCGGCGCAGCCGCAAAGTTGGACAACTTATTTTGGAATATTGCAGATCTAAAAATTGCTCCCATTTGATCAAAACGAGTCCGATTAGGACCAAATTTGAATCAGTTGTTAAACTTTCTAGTTTGGACCAGTTTAGGCTGACAAAATTGAAATGGCCACGATAGCGCCCCCTACAGAGTGACCTTTAAATTAACATTGAAGGTCAAAAATTAGTTTTACCAAAATTGTCTAAACTTTACCCAAAATTCTATTTTGCCGTCCCGATCACAAAAGCCAATCACAAAAATGCCTAAATTTTTACGACGTAGTCGTAGCGATGACAGAAACCTCCTATGTTATCCCTATGGGAAAACCACAAAATCTCTCAAATTACCACATTTTTATGTTTTACACTTTAACGAAGTCCTCCTAGTGCGTTTTGCCCACCAACCTCAAAATCGGTGTACGTCCCCTAGACAAGTGGTGCATCTAAAGTTATCCAAATTTTAAGGATAACTTTTACGGTCTCTGTGCGACGGAGCCGCAAACATTTCCCAGAATTCTGACTATTTGGCCTTCAGAGTGGCCTATAAACAATAGAGTTTTTCCAAATGACATGATATTTTGAACAAAATTCTAATTTGCCATCCTGATCATAAAAGTATGAGAGCCAAAGTCATATTTTGTACGGCATAACCGTAGCGATGACAGAAACATCCCATGTTATCCTTATGGGAAAATCGCAAAATCGCTCAAATCACCACATTTTTACGCTTCACACTTTAACAAACTCCTCCTAGGGCGATTGTCCGATCAAACTCATATTTGGGGAAAATCATCTACACAAACGGGGCATCAAAAGTTATCCATATTTTGATTTTAAGTGGTACGGTCTCTGCCGTGGAGCCAGGGCCGGCCCAAGCCTTCAGGGGGCCCTAAGCGAAAACATTTTTGGGGGCCCCACACCACGTCATCAGAATCAGTTTTATTGCCATTGTCAGTGAACAATTCACATATGGGAACTTTCTTCAACGCAAACAAAGCGCACCAAAACTCCAGGGCATCCGTTTGCCAGTTAGTTTATTCTCAACACCTCACAAGCTCAAATATTGCTAACTTAAATCCCACAATGCAACTTGGTATTCCGCTGACATCACCTCTACTCCCTGTACAAATAACACACGTCCCAGATATGTTTTTGGGTGTATTTGTGGGCGTTAAGGGTCGACAGCCACATTAGCAGTTTAAATTAATGAACGGGGGGGGGGGTTCAGACTTTTTTGGGTCTTCTGGTGCATTTTAATGTGGTCCAGCCGGCTAAAGTAATTAATACATTAGTATATTCAGTAGTAGTATTCAATATTGGCTATGAAAAATAATTATGGTCAAATTGATTCATTTTAACTGAAAATGTAAAAGTAATAGTTATCCTTACTAATTTCTCTTTTACAGCTCCCAACTGTTCCTTCTTGCCAAAGTGACAAAACAAGTTATATTAAATTAAACAAATGGCATAAGCATTGCTTGATTAACAATTAACACTGATAAAACAGTGCAAACATGTTATTCCCAGAGAATGAACAGAAAGAGAAGTGAAGGTCCAAACCTAGCTATAGTGAAGAGACTGCGTTTCTGCAACTTTGCCACTTTTGTATAAAAATATATAGTATTATTCTATAACAGACGCAATCATAATATGTCTGGTTATTTTTCACTATCAATTTATTATAATTTATAACAAATAGTCTAATGATGCTGTTTAAATTGAAATGTTTTATTGCTCTATTAAAAGTTAATTACAATATAAATGTTTGTTCTGATCAGAACATCACACACTGGACTCCTGCACCTTTACGTTCCTCTTATTGCACGTTAAGAAGTCAAAGTAAAACAGACATCACGAGTCACGATTGATCTCACACATGGTGATGTGAGAGAGGGACGCAAACTCAAACCGCTCATCTCTGACTGAGGCTGCACAGGGGCCTGGGACAGGGGCCCGGGACAGGGGCCGCACACTGTTCACTCCAAAGTCTCACATCAGAGGTTCTGGACGAGACGGCGCTCGTCTGGACCGGATCTCCGCCTCTTAGTGACCTGGGGCATAGACGCCCCTCCCCGGCCTCACCTGCAGCTGACACTACGGGGCTGGTGTAAATATTAATCTTATTATCTTTCATTCAGACACATATTGTGCGCGGGGCAGAGCTCTCGTCGCCTCCAGCCTGAGCGAACTAACGTGACAGAATCGTGTTGTTTCAAACAGCAGCATTAACCGTCTCTTTGTAAGAGAAGTTCAATACCTGGAGAGTGTTGTTGAGTTTGCAGTTTCTTTACATCGTCAAGAAGTTTCTTCTTTTGTTTTTTGGCACCAGGAGATATATTCTTCTGGACATGAGGACCACGCAGGGACCACGTTGTGTTGTGTTTATGTTTTGCTCTCGTTCTGCTCGCGCACAATGAAGTTGACCAATCAGAGCAGGTTTGGTGCCTTGGTTGCCAGATTGTCATTACAAATAAATGCGGTTTGTGCGTTATATGTTACCGCTGTGTGCGCTGCCGCGCCAGCAGCGCTACTACACTAGTGGCGCACGCTGCGCTTGCACTTCTCATAAGACGGGTTGCCAGATTGGGGGCCCTTTTAACGCCTCGGGGCCCTACGCGGCTGCTTAGTTCGCTTATAGGCTGGGCCGGCCCTGCGTGGAGCTGCAAATATATGTCAGAAATGGGAAAAACGCCAAATCCTTGAAATGTTCACATTTACGCTTCACACTTTAACAAACTCCTCCTAGTGCGTTTGGCCCACCAATCTCAAAATCGGTGTACCTCCTCTAGACAAGTGGGGCATCTAAAGTTATTCAAATTTTATGGATAACATTTACGGTCTCTGTGCAGCTGAGCCGCAAACTTTTCGCAGAATTTGGACTATTTGGCCTTCAGAGTGGCCTATAAACAAGAGTTTTTTCCAAATGACATGATATTTTGCACACAATTCTCATTTGCCATCCCCAAATTAAAAGTATGGGAGCCAAAGTCATATTTGGTAAAGCGTAGCCGTAGCGATGACAGAAACATCCCATGTCATCCCTATGGGGAAACCGCAAAATCTCTCAAATGACCACATTTTTACACTTCACACTTTAACAAACTCCTCCTAGGGCGATTACCCGATCAAGTTCATATTTGGGGAGAATCATCTACACAAGCGGGGCATCAAAAGTTATGCATATTTTGATTTTAAGTACTAGGGTCTCTGTGCGGTAGAGCCGCAAATATATGTCACAAATGGGAAAAACGCCAAATCCTTGAAATGTTCACATTTATGCTTCACACTTTAATGAACTCCTCTGTGGGCAATAGCTCCATCAAGCTCATATTTGGGGAAAATAATCTACACAAGCGGAGCATCAAAAGTTATCCATATTTTTATTCCAAGTGTCACGGTCTCTGTGCGCTGGAGCCGCACATTTGACCGACATTTGTGTTCATTTGCACTGGTTAAGAACAGCATTGTACATGTCCAATGTGTCGCTGTCTTAGTTCTTAGACAATTGCGTTAGCGCAAACTCTGTAAAATGCAGAGAGCAGAGTCGGAAGGCCGGCGGCCCGCGAGGGCCGTTGGATGCCGCTTGCGGCTTTAATTGATGATTGTTATCCATAATCTGACTTCACCATGACAAATACTCCCTCCTAAAACACACATGGCAGTGAACAGTGGGGATGAACTGATCATGTAATGTTCCTGCATACGTTTGGTCTCATAAGTCATTAACATAGACCCTTTAATTTACATTATTCAAAACGTTAGCAATAGCAATAGCTTTATCCAATTAGCTAGATACAAACAGTTAGGCTGTTTTATCTATTACTGCTGGAAATCTGAGGGGCTACAACCTGCAATGGAGACAATCTGTTTTGGGATCTTCAAAAATAATAAAGAAAAGTAAATCTGGTTTAATACGATACGTTGATTTATCAGATCCGCGAGCGCTAAAGACCGGAAACAGGATGAGAGACCAAAGAACGAGTGGAGATAGAGAGTATTAGTGCTGCTACAGAGGGAGAAATCACATGGTAATGCTCCGGCAGTGGATCAGCCCCACAATGACTTAAGCTTATTCACTGCCTCTGGACTCGGGTGGTAAACCATCATCATTTAGCATGACCTTTTTATTGCATTTTATAAACTTATTTTTCTTTTTTTTGTTGAGTAAAATACACCAGACAGCTTGCAGGCTCAGTTCAGTAGAAAATGGACACAGTCAACTCAAAAAAGATAATTAAAAAGAGTTTCTGGAATTAAAATATATACTAACTGTAAAATCTGATGTGGAAATTCATAATCAGAAAGAAATAATATTACTCAGTTCAGATTTAGTTGTTTACATATCAATTTAATAATTGAACAAATCCAGAAATAATCCGATTTTGAGTGGTGTAAACAATAATACAATAATGTTTAATACAGTAGTCTTCACATTTCCATGCGTACATCCAAAGGTCAGGACAGGCCTGGAGCTAAATAAAAACCAAACACGGCTCTTTTGTCATGTCCAGTCTTGTTCATGACACAGACACTGCTTTCACCCCTTCTCTTGAGGGAATCAATTGTTCTTTCATGACACGAGTCCATTTCCAAGGTGCCATCCGTCAATATATTATTTTACACCATGTCAGCACCTATCAGAACTCCCATTGTGTCTGGACATGATGTACCTCTCCATCACTTTCCAAAACATGGGGTTTAGGTGACCAGAGCGGAGAAGGGCCACAGTCTTAATATGAGACGCACAAATAGTTGAAGCAGGGCAGGGCTACCCCTAAATTTAGGCTGCAACTAGGACCTGTTGTGGTCGGTATTTATCTGTGCACAGAACCATTTTAAGGAGGCCCTTAGCCCATAACCACTAAGACCAAGTATTTTGATGCTATCCCTGTCATATGTATGCATACTGGAATCCAGAATACACACCTCAATTCTTTACCAAGCGCGAGTCTGGTCGCCCTGCCCTCTGTCACACCTTGAGTCAAACTCTGACAGAACTGTGTTATCAGATTTGTTTATTTCCATGAGGCATGAGAAACAAAGGAGCTCATTGTCAACTTTCTTTTTGGACAAAATCAAACGGCTCTCACCTCAGATTAACAATATTTTGTGCTCAAAAGCAGCCATATTTGTATTGATATGGATGAAAACTGTGACCAGATCTGTATAAAAAGTACAGATATAATTCTGGTCTTTCCTTGCCATCAAATTTACATCAAAATATTTTAAGGCCAAGATTCAGAATTTAGATTCTATCACATTTCAGCATATCTGTGTTTTCTCAAGAGTTAATGCTTCAGTGTGATTGGTTAAAATTCCCTCCCTCACTCAGTCAAGCATACCATTTAACACAAAACGTTTCAAAATTATTCATCAAAAAGAGGATTACTGTAAACCTCTCAGTTAACAGTCCCAAACTGATCATTGGCAATTGAATTTCGATTGATTGCACAGCCCTAATGCATACGGTACATTGGTACTAGTTGACAGAGTGGAGCTACAGCTCATCTGTGCTGTGGGCGCTGTAGAGACTGACGGCGTGAGGGCAGGAGGCGTGGAGGCTCCGCCAGGCTCTAATGGCACAGCTGACATTTACCCATGAGGCTGTGGGCTGCTGCCTCTCCACAAATGATTCAACCTGCCGCACACAATATAGCAGAATGTGTGCTGATGGATGGGAAACTGTGTGCCTGCATACAGCACTTTTTAATTTACAAACACTCAGCATCTTACAGGACGTCTGAGCCACCAGGGGTGTACAGTGACAGATACATCCAACTCTACAAGATGAGAGGAGACACAACAGGTACAGTGGAGATGGCCTCCATCACATGCTGCGTTGAATCACAACCTCCTCCATGATCTTTTAAGAATCAACTGCCTCCACAACAGCTTTCTCTCTCACACATCGGACCTCTATACTCTATACTGTTTCTGTTCTCTTCTGTTGGCAGAGCGCACACTTTGTAAATCCTCAAAGCAGTCTAACAACAACTTGAACTTAAATCCTTGTAAAAAGAGAAACAATATAGTGTAGTGAATATAGATGCAGCTGAAGCTTGTATTCTTCCACAAAGTGGCAGTGAGTTTATACTGTGTAACCTCAAATCCGGAATGGGAAAGCGGTTAAACCATCAAAGCCGATCAAACATAAGTTAAGGTTGACAGCATTTGCATCACTTCCTGTCCAGTCAAACCCAAACCTACGGCTGTCTTTACGTCCTCTTTCCTGGAGAGCTTCAGCATAAAAATCCCTGATCATTGCAAAAAGAATAAAAACATGCATAATGTACATTATTTTAAGGTAATTTAAAAGATTAAAAACAGATACAGTACAAGTGCCTTTCCTGAAAACCATATTCTATTTTTGATCATTTAAGTCATAGATGACAGTCATCTGCTGGTGTCAAGCACAAGGAGAAGCGGTTCTGATAATCTGAATTTTCTGCGTGAAATAAAATATAAAGCCATTCAAAAATGTTTATTGCCACTCCTGGCACTCTATTCTTTAATGTGTCCATTTCAAAAGTAGGTTTGAATCGACCAAACACCATCCTGGTGTTAAATGATGAGAGCCGTTTGGTTTGAAAAACATTTAGGAGTGGCTTGAAGAAAAAATAAATGCTGAGAGATTTAATACTCCATGCACTTAAAACTACTTCTCTTTAAAATGTATGTTGGTAGGTCTAGTAGTCGAGCCGAGTGTAAAAGGGCATAAGAAAGCCACTGAAAACTTGAGTAACAAGAATAATACTATCGGCTCTTTCTGTTCCTAATGTGAACTAGGGAAAGTCATAAAAATGGCTATTGTGTTATATTTTCCACTAAACTCTTAAACTTTATCAACTGTCTCAGATTCTGATATGATGTTTTATTTAAGTATGTCAAACTAGGTAGTAGAAGAAAAAGAGTAACTGTCACAACTTTTAATCTACCGTAATCTTTTGCATTTGAGGTGGATTGGTGTTTCTTGTGGCGTTCCTACCTCTCAATAATGTCTGCGATGACACAAGCAAACATCTGGAGACCTTCTGGAAGCTGCAGAGCCACTGGGAAACAGAAAAATGCAAAATGTAAAAGGTTATATAGCCATGTCAGAGTGACTGCGACAACTTACTTAATAAATCCTCCATACAGGCACTATACATAGCCTTTCCATCTAGTTCAGAGTACTCAGTGACAGCTAATAGTGACATTTCAGGGCGATTTTTCTTCAGACTGTTGGTTTATTTTAGAACGACTGTTGCAGGTGCAGTCCATACCAATAATAACGGCTTCAACTCCACCGCTCACAGACAGTGCACAGCTATCAAATTTAATAATTTCTCTGTCACATGTTTAAGGCTGCCACTAAGTCTGTAGATGGTTATGAGTCAAATGTCTCCTCAGTGCTACTGAACATACGTCAGCCTCACGACAATGCGAGATTATGAAGTATGATGAATATTTAATAAAGATACTCTTACATACTAGACACAATAAAATGTGACACTGAAATTATGACAAACTATATGGATGTGGTCTTGCAGCCACATATCATATTTCTAATGATGCAAACATGTAATACAGAGATGGATAATGAGAGGCTAATGCACTAACAATAAGCATTGTATTTAATGCCCTGCTCAAAATTCCTTCATATTATACAGTATAGTGTATTGTTTAAATCATGTTTTGAATCTCACAAACTGAAAGTATCACATCACTATGGAAACCTGCTTTTTTTCTCTCTTTGCATAGAGAGGCCAGAAAAAATGACTTCAATTCAATCTCAAAACAATCCTGTCAAGAAATATTCTTGAAGAAGCTAATAAGTAACCAGGTGTGTGCGTTCTTAACCAAATATTGTATTAACTTTAAATAGTAACCAGAGAGATGTTGCTATAACTTTTGAATTTTAAGTTCTTTGGTTCGATTTGAAAATCTTGCTCAGGATGTCCACAACATGTTACAGCAATTTACTTTGCTTGTTTTACAACAATAATTATGACTTTGTCATGAATGTCAAAACAAAGCAGCAGTGATGTTTATCCTTCTGAAACTTCTCAATCTTTTCTAATGGCTCACTTTGACCGGGAAGCCAGATCTTGGTTGTCCTAGGTTCGTTCCAATTAAAAATTAAAAACTTTCATAGAAAGGCAGTACGAATCAGAACAAATCTCACCATGATAAATCTGAGGAATCAGCAGCAAGTGTCATTGACTTGCTGTGTAGGGTCTGAATGTTTACATCACTGTAAATATATAGGCTTTTATTTTTTTTTATATGTTTTTGCTAAAATGTACCAAATTTCACCTAATCTAATACGGTAATACTTTGTATCTGGCTACGAGACAATACAATTAAAGGGGTGTGAAATCTTACTAAAGCCACTGTACAAACTGATACAAACAGCACTAAGACATATTAACGCCACTGTATAAATTACAACATGAAGGAGCTAAGACATTTCAAGGCTATTTCGTCATTGATTCATGATCACCTCCTGCAACAATCTACTATTTTGGTGAGATTGCCAAATCATGATTCAATGCTTTTCTATTGAAGATGCTTTTCCCCACTCCTAATAACCCTGTGCTCACACTGCATGCGGTGAAGATGACCCAGGCATTCAGTATAATTAAAAGTAACGAGAGGAACTCAGACCGCACGCTGTGCAATGTAGTGGTGCCGGAGGTGTTGAAGCACTCCAGATTCTTTGCTTTGGATTGAAACTTTGCTGGACACTGGATCTCTCCTCAAGCCTCTTCGCTATATGAAAGATAAGTTATTGCGTGAGCACGTGATCTTGCAAGTGCACGATCAAACCCTGTGACTGCATCATGTGAGCTATCCACTGCAAGAACACCACTGCAACACAGCAGCCGGAGCTGAGCAAGCCATAATGGTCAGCCTCTGGCAGGTTCGGAGTGAGTGACGCAGGGATTTAACTAATCACAGTGTAGTGTGAGCTCTCAGTAGCAGAAGATGCTTTGATTACTTCTTAAGGGCAGATAAAATATTTATTTTTTTTGCATATCGCTCACCCCTATTATGATCTATAAATAAATCCATAAACACCTCAGTGAACGAGTACACACTTGTACTACATTGTGACTTCAGGCCTGCAGAACGTTCAGTAATCAACAGTGGAACAAACAAAGCCAAGAGTCGAGATGAGGAGCAGCAATGGGTCTTACAGATGAAAGGTTAAGGGATCGCAGGCACGCCCCGTGAAGACAGTGAGAGACAGGTCATTACAGAGAAAAGGCCAAGTTTATTAACACAGAAAGGTTTCAGAACACACCTCTGCCATATCTGACAAAGGCAAAGAACTCTCTCCATCGGCAGGCTACCAAACAAAAGGTGAACCACAAACTGCAGGTCGAACTGAAAATGTAACCTATGTGTTGTTGCAGATCTAGAGACAAACAAATTTCTGTCAAGGAAAAGCAGCTTAGTTCATATTAGAGACGGGAGATATGAAATAAAAATGAACTACGATTGATCAATCACAGTTTTATATTTGATTTTCCCTTATTAAAACGCATTATTTAAAATGTAAATATCGATAATATTTTCCTGAACATAAACCACATGCTTTCACTGAGAATTAGAAATGACTAAATCTCAATCTCTATTGACATTCGATTAAATGTACATAGTTCATAACAATTACTATGATGATGCCAGGCTTTCTTGATACACTTGATTTTCAATTCAAAATAATCAAAAGCGAATTCAAACGTATGAGGAAAGTAAACACTACAAAGGCGTTTTTCCATCACACATAGCTTAGTATGACTGAAGCTCTTTCATAGCATAGTATGACTGAAGCTCTTTCATAGCATAGTATGACTGAAGCTCTTTCATAGCATAGTATGACTGAAGCTCTTTCATAGCATAGTATGACTGAAGCTCTTCCATAGCATAGTATGACTGAAGCTCTTCCATAGCGTAGTATGACTGAAGCTCTTCCATAGCATAGTATGACTAAAGCTCTTCCATAGCATAGTATGACTGTAGCTCTTCCATAGCATAGTATGACTGTAGCTCTTCCATAGCATAGTATGACTGACGCTCTTCCATAGCATAGTATGACTGACGCTCTTCCATAGCATAGTATGACTGACGCTCTTCCATAGCATAGTATGACTGTAGCTCTTCCATAGCATAGTATGACTGAAGCTCTTCCATAGCGTAGTATGACTGAAGCTCTTCCATAGCATAGTATGACTGTAGCTCTTCCATAGCGTAGTATGACTGAAGCTCTTCTATAGCATAGTATGACTGACGCTCTTCCATAGCGTAGTATGACTGAAGCTCTTCCATAGCATAGTATGACTGAAGCTCTTCCATAGCATAGTATGACTAAAGCTCTTCTATAGCATAGTATGACTGAAGCTCTTCCATAGCATAGTATGACTGTAGCTCTTCCATAGCATAGTATGACTGAAGCTCTTCCATAGCATAGTATGACTGAAGCTCTTTCATAGCATAGTATGACTGAAGCTCTTTCATAGCATAGTATGACTGAAGCTCTTTCATAGCATAGTATGACTGAAGCTCTTCCATAGCATAGTATGACTGAAGCTCTTCCATAGCGTAGTATGACTGAAGCTCTTCCATAGCATAGTATGACTAAAGCTCTTCCATAGCATAGTATGACTGTAGCTCTTCCATAGCATAGTATGACTGTAGCTCTTCCATAGCATAGTATGACTGACGCTCTTCCATAGCATAGTATGACTGACGCTCTTCCATAGCATAGTATGACTGACGCTCTTCCATAGCATAGTATGACTGTAGCTCTTCCATAGCATAGTATGACTGAAGCTCGTCCATAGCGTAGTATGACTGAAGCTCTTCCATAGCATAGTATGACTGTAGCTCTTCCATAGCGTAGTATGACTGAAGCTCTTCTATAGCATAGTATGACTGACGCTCTTCCATAGCGTAGTATGACTGAAGCTCTTCCATAGCATAGTATGACTGAAGCTCTTCCATAGCATAGTATGACTAAAGCTCTTCTATAGCATAGTATGACTGAAGCTCTTCCATAGCATAGTATGACTGTAGCTCTTCCATAGCATAGTATGACTGAAGCTCTTCCATAGCATAGTATGACTGAAGCTCTTCCATAGCATAGTATGACTGTAGCTCTTCCATAGCATAGTATGACTGAAGCTCTTCCATAGCATAGTATGACTGAAGCTCTTCCATAGCATAGTATGACTGAAGCTCTTCCATAGCGTAGTATGACTGAAGCTCTTCCATAGCATAGTATGACTGAAGCTCTTCCATAGCATAGTATGACTGAAGCTCTTCCATAGCATAGTATGACTGAAGCTCTTCCATAGCATAGTATGACTGAAGCTCTTCCATAGCATAGTATGACTGAAGCTCTTCCATAGCATAGTATGACTGTAGCTCTTCCATAGCATAGTATGACTGAAGCTCTTCCATAGCATAGTATGACTGAAGCTCTTCTATAGCATAGTATGACTGTAGCTCTTCCATAGCATAGTATGACTGACGCTCTTCCATAGCATAGTATGACTGACGCTCTTCCATAGCATAGTATGACTGTAGCTCTTCAATAGCATAGTATGACTGTAACTCTTCCATAGCATAGTATGACTGAAGCTCTTCCATAGCATAGTATGACTGACGCTCTTCCATAGCATAGTATGACTGTAGCTCTTCCATAGCATAGTATGACTGTAGCTCTTCCATAGCATAGTATGACTGACGCTCTTCCATAGCATAGTATGACTGACGCTCTTCCATAGCATAGTATGACTGACGCTCTTCCATAGCATAGTATGACTGTAGCTCTTCCATAGCATAGTATGACTGAAGCTCTTCCATAGCGTAGTATGACTGAAGCTCTTCCATAGCGTAGTATGACTGAAGCTCTTCCATAGCGTAGTATGACTGAAGCTCTTCCATAGCATAGTATGACTGAAGCTCTTCCATAGCATAGTATGACTGTAGCTCTTCCATAGCATAGTATGACTGCAGCTCTTCCATAGCATAGTATGACTGCAGCTCTTCCATAGCATAGTATGACTGAAGCTCTTCCATAGCATAGTATGACTGAAGCTCTTCCATAGCATAGTATGACTGCAGCTCTTCCATAGCATAGTATGACTGAAGCTCTTCCATAGCATTGGGCCTTAAACCGCATATGCCAGAACTGTGGCCGTCTAATTGCATGGTGGTCATTTAGAGCCAAATCACCAGTGTCACATACTTATTTTTTTATTTTGATACTAAGTAATAGGCTTGATCCTCAATACCAATTTTGATACCACAATGATAATAAAATAATGCACTTTTTCTCAGACAATAGTAATTTTCAACACCAAATAATATAGTCTCCTTATTTTACCTTTCACTAGATTTGACAAAGGTCCAATTTAGTCCTGTTTGTGCAACGTCCTTTCTCAAATGAGTATGAGTTTTGATGGTGTTTAGTATAAATCAGATTTTTGATCATTCTATCCAAATGATAGAAAATCTGATTGGCAATCTCAATCTGATTTGATTGGCAATCTCACACCGGTGTGATGCTTGATAAATGTCCTGTTCCAGTCTTGTTCTAAACAAACACTACACAATTGTTAAGCCTACTGTGCAATTTTAATGATACAACTTATTTTTGTAAAAACTGTATATTTAAAAGACAAAAAGCATCTGTAAATCTTACCTCTTTTTGCGTTTGCTTGTCTCACTCTCCATATGGTCTTGTGGATTTCAAAGTTGTAGTTTGCAGGGAGGGCCTTGATGGCCTCTTGTAGGTCGAGGTCATTTAGGATTTCCGCAGGGATTTGATTGGCAACTCTCCGTGGTCCTCTCCCTGAAGACACGGGTCATCAATATGATTGTGAAGTATTGATTACATACAGTAACCTTAAGTGTGATTATAGCAGTAACAATATTTTTTAATGGTAAATACATGGATTTTTTGGTAGACCTATTGAGGACTTGGTTACGTTCAGATTCTTTTTAAGCCTATATATCCACATTACAGTGAGTTTTTAGTAAATTGGAAGTGAACCCTATTATTAACTGACAGTGGCTGAAGTGGCTCAGTCTCTGCGGGCCTAAAACTCGTAGTTTCTTAACACCACTCCTTGTTGTGTCCTTTGGCAATACACCTATCCGCTTGTCCACACACTAGTACATGAATGGGTGAGTCAGAGTGGTTCTAATTTGAAGTAATCGTCAGGACTTTTGAGAGTTTATTGGAAACCCAAACATTATGAGACTTGATCGCAATTGTACACACAACCGTGAAGCCCGATTAGTCCGGCTTAGCCAAATTACAATCATTACAATAATTGAAAATAAGCTGTTAAGGGTTGTAATACTTGCCCGGTGCCTTTCGGACAGGAACAACCTGCGTGTCGCTTGCGGGAGCTGCCATTTTTGTTCAATCCAAACACACACGCGAGAAAAGCCAAGGCGAAACCAATCGAGCGACGATGATGCAGGATCGAGAGAGAGCGCCGAGACTGTCGATGAGACAAGCGGAGGAGGAAAGGTAATACATATATAATTAACACATAAAGTCAATCTTACTCTGAACGACACAATTAATACTATAAGAGAAAACTAAAATAAACCGTCCAAAAGGGCCATTAAGTTATAGTTTTAGCCTTTTATCCCCCCGCTGTCATAAAAGTGCGGGTCTTCACTTCTCGTTCCATTCATTCTCTGTGGGCATTAGCAGAGTCTTGCTCAAATAAATCAAAATGAAAAAAGATCTCACAGCAGAGAGCGAGCTACAGATGGATAGTAACTGGCAGCATTTACTATGACGTAAATATGTCACGAGAAAGTGTTCATAGAATTAAATAAAAAGTGTTTTGTCTCAAAGCCAACATTAATGAACAAAACTAAGGCTAAAATACATTAATTTATATAAAATAAAACGTTTAGTTTTGCGAAATTATATGAAATTTGACACACAACTCAATTTTGGCCCCATCAAAAAAGTCAATGAGACCAATGTCATAATTGTTACGGCTTTGCCAACAATGACCGAAACCTCCCATGTTATTCCAATGGGGAAATCGCCAGAACATGTTTACACTTTAGACTTTCACAAACTCCTCCCAGGGCGTCAGCCCTATTAACCTGAAATTTGGTGAGACTCATCTTCAGGGGTGGACCATCAAAAGTTATCCACATTTTCATTCAAAGAGTCACGGTGTCTTTGCCGCACATTTTGCCAAGAATTCAAAATAAAATAGCTTTTTGATGGTAAAACAAAGGGGAGAAGATGTGACAGCGTCACAGATTCAGCAGTAGGCGTAATAAAAGGACAATTGGGGCGTGTTAGCGCCCCCTCCTCTTGCGGCGTGGCGGCGGCGGCGTGGCGAGGGCCGATCATTGCCGCTTGCGGCTATATTTATTATTATTATTATTATTATTATTATTATTATTATTATTATTATTATTATTATTATTATTATTATATGGGGTCAATTGATTAATAGACAACATTTGCCATATCCTTACAGTAGCATTTAGTCAAAAGTGAGATAATCTGCAGTGCAAACTTGTATCTGGTCGTCATATCTCAGCCCTGTCCTGATTTCAGAGTTCATGGCGTCGAGGCGTTATTTTGTTGGCGCTGTCAGTGTGCGCTATCCTGTTTCCTGCGGTGTGGGCCAGTGTCTGTGGCTGCACGGCTCAGAGTGGCAGCAGTGAGAGGCTTTAAGCAGGAGGCTGCCGCTGGAGCCGCTGGAGCCGCTGGAGCCGCTGGAGCCGCTGGAGCCGCTGGAGCCGCTGGAGCCGCTGGAGCCGCTGGAGCCGCTACAACACACTTTCTCCTTCCCCGTGCCGCGCGCGTCATGCAGCCGCGATCTGATCCACTGGTGTAAAGCCGTGAGATCTTCTTAAGACATCAGAGAAATGTAACTACTGAGAGTGGAAAAGCGAGCGACAAAAGGGGGATTTTAAAGAAGACACCAAAGTCTGCATTATTAAGGAGGATTTGAGGAGACTGCGTCCATAATCCGACATCAGAGGCGGAATCGAAATAACTTATGTTAATTACAGCTTTTAACGAACACGATACAAATCCAATGGATCTGGCGAAGTGGCGGAGGATCTGATGCTGGTCAAATTGATTTAAATACGCGTTGCGGAGACACCCAGTTACTCGTCCGATCCCCCAAAACTGACTCGGAGCCCCCTCGGCTTTCTGCGTCCTATAAGGAGTTGGCTGTGCGGGACCTGAGCGCGCTTTACGCAGTGGAGACAACGGCCACGGTTCATATGATGTTATTGGAGCTTTGCAATTTTTATTTGACAAACTTTGTTTTCAGGGTATTTATGGTTCAATTGTATGCAGACTGCAGTGAGATCCAGTGAAGAATAAGTGACAAGAGACAGTGACAAGGCGAGATTCGCATCTTCTAAACTACAACCTCACCAACTTCAAGTCTGGAATATAGGAGTAGATGAATCTCAGAGGACAGCGGAGGACAAGCACCTAAAGTCTGCAAAATGTTCAAACGGGGTAAGTGGACTACTTTTAACTTTTCTTTCCTCACACCTCTTTTGGTCAATCTCCCTCGACGCAAATCCCCACTGGCTGCACCCTCTGGCTCTGGTCTACACCACCCAGTTTTGCTGCTGTCGATCTTTGATGGTCAGATTGAAGATATTAGATCTGGCCCCTCTGTGCTGCACGGTGTGTTGTACATGGCACGAGCGATGCGCAACTGGCCGCACATGTGCATTCACCCTACCCATTATGTTTGTGGGCAGAGGCTTTCATCAGGGCTGTGTTATCAACATGACATGACATTATGTTATTAACAAAGCTGATGCCGCAGTGCAGTTTATGAGTTGTACCTGGGTCACAAGGCTATCTCTGCACTCGCGCTCCGGCATTATTATTTTCCGCGTGTCACTACATCTCGGTGTGATGGATCAAACCGCGGTTCACAAGGTTATTCCCCGTTGGCCACACACTATATTAACACCCCAGACCCCCCTGCCCCACGTTTTCGACTCAGACTTTAATATCACAACTTCCCAGATAGCGACTGAATTGGGATTCAAACAGTGTAGCCCTTTAATTAGGATCTTTGTATTCGCGCTAATTGCCTGCAGCTATATTGACTGTCAAGTTAAGTTGACAGCAATGGAATTGGTGAAACTTGTAATGACTGTAACACAAACACTGGGAGTACTATAGGGCTACATTGTTTACAGAGGATGAATCCCATTGTAGGGCCCATTCTTGCAGCCAAAAATAATATGAATGTTTCTTTGACTGGAACTTAAACTTGAAATGGGCTTCAATGTTACAGGACAAGCCATTTCAGGGAATTGGTGAGGGCATGAACAAGCACTAGTTACATTTGTTGGGAAACCTGTGCAGTAAATGTGTTGCTCCAGATAGCCTTGGGGCAGAGGGAAAACAGCATGTTTTTCTAACTGCCATCAGATTGCTTATTTCTATTTGAACAGTTGAGTTGAATTGCCCCATGTTGACGTTTCTGAATATAGCTTGAGTCGCTTTTAAGGGAAAAGGCCTGTTGTGGAAAGAGAGATGCAGGGGCGCAAAAACATGCAGAAAAACAGGGACATGCTGAGGAAAAGCTGATATGTTTGGAGATAAATGTTTTGAGATGGTATCAAATTACTATATATCTCTTTTTTTTATTAATATATTCAGCAAGTTGTTAACAAATTCATACAATATGCCAAAATTAGAAACTATGTTAGCTGGCTAATCAGATAACAAGCACTCTTAATCCAATCCTATATTTCACCCAAACCATTTTACAGTGCTGTGTTGGGCAAATTGCGATTGATAAATAATATTTTTGTGAAATAAATTCATGATAAAAGTATACAGTGATCATGCTGGTTGTCAATGGCTAGCTTGCTGGCAAATTTTGGATTCCATTTTACACCTCAAATAACACATTGTAGGGAACCTGGCTGATATGTGGGGGCTTGATTCAGAGATTTTCCATTCATAATCTTAACACGAAGCTTCTCTTGGCATATTAATTCCAACGGTTTATAATAGCAGTCCTAAATTACTGGCTTGTCATTTTGGATTTGTACATAATTATGAAAATCTTTTATTAAGAATGTTTTATTCCCTGTTGGCATGTGCATTAGATTGTGTTGTGGCACAAATAGCATTCTTTGTCTGATCTTGAGAATATTTGTTATATGTAACCATGCAGGCTGTCACTGTGGTTGTATCATAAACATGTGTTTTATGATACATGATGTGTTTTATTTACAAGACACACAAGTGTCTTGTACTCTTTTCCTCAAAATCAGTCAGCCATAGAGTGGGCACAAGAATAGATGTGTCAGAACAGCCCTGAGATTGAAAGGAAAGCAATCTTATGAATGTGTACTACGCTGAAACATGCTATAATTGCACGGTTCTCTAGGCTATTCACAATTATTGGAAAATTAACCTTTTTTTAGTATTCAGTGGTATTTAGAGCTGTAAACAAGCAAACAAAATCTATACAACAGAAGCCATCAACAGGCTACAACAATAGTCAAATTAAAAAATATCAATAAAGCACATGTACAAATGAGGTGTCACACTATAGAGCAGGGATGTCCAAACTATGGCCCGGTGGCCAAATGCAGGCCTCAGACCAATTTTTGTGGACCCTCAAGCTTCCTGCATAAATGGTCCAAATAACCATAAGTAGTAAGTTTTACTTTAAAATTGGAAACATTCTACCACCATAACCTAAACAACATTTTTTGTGGTGTGACACAGACCTAAAATTGGCGATTCAAGCTTTATTAAAGCCACTAAATTACAATTCAAAATTTTGAACGATTCACTTCAATATCACGTTGTCCGCTCCATTTGTTTCAAAATGTAGCCCGCAATTAAAAACGTTTGGACACCCCTGCTATAGAGAATGTTTTCAAGTATTTTACTTGTATACTAAGTTTTGTAAATGCATTCACTAACTTTAACTGATAAATACCGCTTATAACAACTACATTAATTATTGCTAATCAGTATAAGTTGCGTATGCAAACTATAGGGCCATTGACAACCCTAACAAAAGAAAATCATTGTCTTACCATGATTATTATGATTATTTTGATTATGATGATTATGATTATGATTTTTATTATTATTATTATTATTAAATAATGTAGTTAAGTAAAATATATATTAAAAGTCATGATCAAATCCGTTAAAAACAAACAAGCTTAGCCTTTGAACCTTCAAACTGAGAATAAAATAAGACAATCACTCCTCCTTGGGGAAGATCACATAAAGAGACGATCAATAGCTGAAACGTCGATGTATATTTACATCCTATGCAACATTGTTACAGCTAACAATACCATAAGGACACACACAATACAGTGAATTGGTCATGAGCCAGAGAAGTCCCTAACCTCACCCAAAACGGCAGACGTGTAATCATCTTTAATACAGCTTGATGGATGATGTGTTTTCATTTGGCAGTATAGTGTGGACAAGTGTGATGGCACCCTGGAAGCAGAATGTATTTACAACCTGTGTTATGCTCTGAAAACCTGCCATGCATCAACTATAACTGAACACTCACCTAATTTGTGCCTGGAAGCAAATACATTCAAAGCTACCACAGACATTGTCTGACTCCATCGCCACCACAGACATTGTTGATTCGGCCCTCAGAGGCGACTGTTGTTGTGATTTTGGGCCTTACAAAAATAAATTGAATTGAATTGAATTGAAAGCCTGTGATAAGTACGCCTGAATATGAGACCAAATCACTTAACCTGGGAATGAGCTCCACAGACTTAGTCATCACGCTTCAGTGGTGTTTAGTTTACTCACATACATAGCATACATAGCATACATACAATGCAGTGCAAAATATAGGTTTGAGAAAAACTGTAAAATATAGGTTGAAGGAAAAGCTGTAAACAAAAACTGAAATTGACATCTGATAATGACAAAGATTTTGGATTTGTTCCCATAGATTAGTCATTGCTATGACCTAAAATACTGTGTAATATATATTTTAGTGATAACCACATTTGATTCAGATAAATTATTAATAGATAAATTATCAATTATAAGTTATATGTGTACATGTGTGGGGAAAGTATCATCTTATCAACACATCGCATTTTTAGTAATCTTGATAATGAAGAAATGTACTTTAAGCTGCAAGGCTATAAATATTTTAAGGCTGTAAACATTTACAAAAGCAAGGTTGGTTTTGGTGGGAGTTTTGAGCTAAACCCAGAAGCCTGTTATTAATCTGCAGCTTGGGCGGGACGTCAAAGCAAAGGAATATGCTAATATCTCCAAAAGTGACTAATAACATGGCTTTCATACAATTGTAATATTACTTAAACATCCAGTGATTTAATTTCATAATCAAGTAAAACTCATGACTTAGATCTTCGCAGTAGTTAGAATCTACTTAGCATTTTTCCAATATTTTGCAGTCCCTATCAATAGTCGGCTGCAGAAACAGATAGGGACGAAGAACCCAGTGAAATCCCTTTGCAAATAAAGTGTGATGACAAAGGCTGCAGCAGCAGAAACTCCCTGTCCATCTCTAAGACCCTGAGAAAGTTCTCTTTGAAGGAGAATAGATTTCCTTCTTAAATTATCATCTGCTTAATCCTTTGGCAGTGTCAGCCCTCAGCTATCGCTCCTTGTCAACGCTGCATTGTTACACTTAACAGGAGAGAGCGAGACTGAGGTAGTGTGGACTGACGAGGGAGATTTGGAGAAGAGGAACTTTGAAGAAACATAAACCTCAAGTCCTTAAATCTGACTAAGCCCGTTGTAAATAGAAGGGATCTAAAATGGCTGACAACCTTTTGAAGGTTTGCTAAAAATAGATATACATGTCAAATACACTTAGCTTTAACTAACTACTAAACCAAAAATGGCATAAGAAGAACTGACACAAATCATACGCAACAAAAATCAATTTACAATTAGTGGCAACTAGGGTTTTGTTGTGGTCAGAGACAAAGACTATCACTTTTTGTACTGCGATAATGATACTATTCAGACTTTCTTAGAGTCAAATGATGTCTTAATTAGGTTAACAAAAGCTTATGTAACTATACAAATACATTTTTTTTACATAAGTGCAACATCACTCTAATGCTACTGCTACTATTGCTTTTATTACAAGCAGTTTAGCCAAATACAGACAACACTTCTATCCTTTACAGACAGAAAGATATGTGGGTAACATAAAAAAAAAGCGGACGATATACTTTGTTTTGGCCAGTAAAGAAGATGGAGATAGCTTACCAATAAACAAGGCTTTGAAGCTAAATTGACTAAAGGACATTGCCAATAATAGGATTGGTGAGTCAGATTTATTATTACATCGGCTCTGTTGTTGAATCCCAACCATCTTATTTAGCCAAAGAAGCCTTTTCAAATCCAAAAGCAATATTCATGAGTGATTCCAGGAAGCCTCTGGCGCCGTGGCATCATATGACACCAAACACAAGATGATAAATAATTAACAGTAACAGAGCAGCAATGTAAAGACAAAACTGACCAATTCATGTCACGTTTTACCAATCAGCTCTTGTTCCTCATCCACAGGCCATTTTCACACTGCCCTATCAACCAATTCACAGTGAATGAGGCCACGAGGAGGGGAGGAGGCTCTGTGGACTCTCTTATTAATGTAGTCTGAGGGACATGTAAATGATTCATATCCACAGGACGTTCCAACATGTGCCAGGGGGGGTCAGGGGTGAAAATGACACACCCAGCAAAGGAAGGGAATCAAATGAATATGTCCACTGTTATGGCCTTTAGAAATCTTCGGATATGTGCACAAAAGCTACTTCCAAGCTTTGTGCTGAAAATGAGATGCAGGGACGATCATTAGCAGATGATAATGAGGTGAAAGAGACAAACAACCTAAGCCCTGTTGGTTTTTCTAATATTAATAATTAATTTGTGATTAAGTGGCTAATTGGAATGTAAAGGTCAATGTCAATGAGAATGTCATTGATCTTGGGCAACAGAGCGAGGTGGGAGGAGACTCCAGGCTTCACTGTGGTCTCCTGCTCCTCTATCCTGAGCCCTCCTCCTCAGGCGACAGGGGCTTTGTGTGCTGAGGACAGCAATTCCACTTTAGCCACATCTGGGCATGTGCCCTTTTGGCATTGAGACTTTGCAGGTCCGTAAGATAGAGTGGCATATCCGCACACAGAGCAGAGGTGAGGAGAAAGTTGAAAAAGCAGCTTGTGTCCGACAGCCTGCTAGTCCTAATAAAGTGTGAGGTTTTGACATTTTACTTAAATTGTGTGCCTCAGGGCCACACAATGAATAAAAAACACGGCTTTATCAATGTACAACAAATGCTGTGACAAATATATGGCTGCAATAAAAATATGCTACAAACGGGTGACGGACTGTGCAGCAAAATATTTCACTCAGTATTTTATATATCTTCCCTTGTGACTACCTTTTGAGATTGCCAACAATAATTTGCAGTGTTTTGCCAAGCAGTAAGTTATGTTATGTTGAATTGGCAGGTGTAATGGTTGCCGTCTTAAACTTATTCTCTTTTGGTGGACAAATCAGTGGCAGATGGAAAATCACACCATTGCTATGTTTATGTCTAACCCAAAAAGCCATCCTTGTCACAGCTGCAGTTTATTTCTGCTTGACATGAACACAAGAGAATTACTACAGTTAAAGTTGGAAGCCTCAGATGAAAGTTTCTGTTTCTCCTGTTATAGCAATGAAAACTATGCGTGGATGAGGGCGAGAACAACAAGAATAGAATTTGATTGTGAAGGCTGCTGTGTGGTGTCAATCCTCTCAGGTCCTACTCCGAGCGGCCTGCTTTAATGAGGGCCTCCTGTCAGTGGCACATCTGAGCTCACACACTGTAATATCTCTGTGTGCTGTGTCCTGTCACTGCTCCAACACGACCCGTGTACCGTGTAACGTAATTACACCTGTATGCGGAGGAGGCCTGATGATACTATGAATCAAGTACATTAGCATTATGTCGAAAGTATACACCGCTTTATGATTTTTAACATTTAGCATTAGAGACAAGAAAATAGGGCTGCACTATATTGTAATTGACTCACAATTTGAGTTTGAACAGTTATCAAACCGCAAAATTTAGATGATAGAATGTTTACTGCAAAGAACAAAATATCCTGTCTTTATATCTTTGTATTTGTTGTTGAGACTTCTACAACTTACTTTTGCTTACTTTTTAAAATGTATATCTCAAATCCAATTGCAATTTCAATAGATGTCAAGCAAATCCAAATGCTCTTATTCATATATTTTTTTAATTTTATTTTTTACAAGGCCTTACGAGGTCACTTTTTACTTTTCTAAAATGCGTAGTGTTTTAGGACTATTGCTATTACAAACATATACAAAAGAACACAAATGCTCTTAATTACAGCAATGCACTGCTCTTAATGTATTGCAACTATTGTATTCAGCACCATTATTTTCAGTGTAAATTTGAAATCATATATAATATATATCAGTATCTGGTGTCACTGCCACATAATCTACCAAACATTTTACAATTAAATATGAGTCAAGATAAAAAAAAACAAAAAAACAAAAAAAAAACATTTTGAATTGATTTGGCCTTTGCTTGTTTGAGTAATTCAGGTGCAGTTATGATTCCAAATCTGCATCCAAGTCTAGACAATATTGCAATGTTTTAAAAGAACCAATTAGCACTTCATTTTCTTAAATATTTTAAGAGTGGAACAGGCAGCTTGGGGCTGGCACCAGATGCCGGTGCATAAAACCGCTCGAGGAAAGACTCTGAAACACTAAAACGAGTTAAGAGAGACGTGGATAAGTCTAATTTAACAGGCAGGACTGCGGACAGATGGAGTGGTAATTACCGAATAGGCCAAGGTTTTTTACAAGCCGATATCTTTTATATGCAAATTCTTGACAATTGTCTCTGAATCTTATTGTGACCTAATACGTCTAATACAATTAAAACAAAGAAAAAAATGTATTTCCAATTTGCTCTCTATATTTTTCCATATCTAAATGTACAAAAAGCCCCAAAAAGACGAATGCATTTGTTCCTTCCTGACTTCATCAAATTGAATCACTTCCTGGTGCAGAACTGACCTTTTCACACCCTTTGCTTGTGTGTGTGTGTGTGTGTGTGTGTGTGTGTGTGTGTGTGTGTGTGTGTGTGTGTGTGTGTGCGTGCGTGCGTGCGCGCGTGCATGTGTGTGTCTGTGTCTGGATATGGTTGGGGTCCTTGACATTTGTGTGTGCTTTTTCTCTCTCTCCCTTCACTAACAAGGATTGCACTTCAGCCTTGGCACTCACTCAGAGAAACCGCTCATGCCATGACGACTTTGCATCAGAAAATACCGGGCACCTAACTCCACAATAGAGGTGCAAGGTGCTGTTTTGTATCGCAGAGATAAGCATGTTAATGAATCTAGGACTTGGTCAAAAGTACAGAGAGAGTTCTGGAGTGAAATGACACGCTCGGCTGGATTAGGGGACATGATGCAAGAATATGGCAGCTTGTGGTTTTTGTTTTGATGCGTCCTCTTGCTTTATTGGCATGTGTTAAATTGCTGGCTCCAAATTAGCCAATAGAGAAGAAAGTAAATAATGTGTGTGTGTCTCTGTATATCAAGCGACTGTTAAGTGTTCCCCACCTTTGGCCCTTTGAGTTACTCTCCTCGATTGTCACTAGAATCTTCGATAATCTAATGACATACTGTATTGTAATAATACACTGCCCGTCTTGATGCCCATGACTTGACACTTCTCTAACACACATATTTTCCATGACCACGGGATTTGTCTTTCCACATGGTTGGTTCAGATATGAAAAGCCACTCATTGCAGTACCTATTGTATTTGCTTAGTTGAATCCCAGTTTCATCCCAGGCTCTCACATTGACAGTATTGTGAGTATGACACATATATAAGGGATGAAAGACCAGAGAGTTTGAGCACAATCAGGGATTTAGACATGTGATTGACTTCCACGGAAGCAGCGCTATTTCTTTTCCCTTCTGTTGTCTTGCTCTTTTTAAATAATTGACAAGCTTGTAAAGACAGGGACAAATCTGCCCAGTTAATGTCCTGGCTAGAGGAGATTTTAGCAGCAAACGCCATCAATCCCCCCCTCTTAGAATTGATATGGCTGTGCAAGCTCGTAAATCTTGTGTAACCCCAGCTCAGCAATAAAACAAGTCAGTTTTTTCCCACCAGCGTTCTGTACTGTTTATTGGTTGGGCTGGGATAAACTGTATGACATTTGTCCCGTAGAATATCTTAAATCCTTCAGACATTTTTACCCGTTATGACAAAGTGGTTCCGTGGTCTGGTCTAATCAAAGCCATTTTTTGTACATTTTTACGACAATGAAACCAATGTACATGTAAAGACTCTAACTAGAGCTGTTTATCTACTAACATTGCCAGAATATAAAAGTCTGGTCCCATGTCCCTGAATATAGACTGATGAATGGTAACACTTAATTTTACATATTTGATGTACTGGACTTGCCTACATAAGAGATTTATTTGAGATCATCTTTAAAATTTCAGACACATATTATGCAAATTTGATTGATATGTTATAACATGAACTTCACTCATAAACAACTATCTGGAGTTGTGTTTGCTTCATTCACACATATTTGTGATGTCATTTAAGTCCAGAAATTATCATCAGACTTGTTTTAATTAGCTCTTTATGTTGCATTTTTGTCACTACAATTGCACTGCATTACCTACATTTTTATGTATACCGGTACACATGAGATGCCAAAGTAAAGGTACTCAAGGGCAATAACAATACACATAATGCATAACAGGTCCTGTAAACTACACCAAACAACATCCCATTAGTTCTGCAAAGCTCAGCCCAGCTCAGTTTTTTCTTCCAGAGAACTCCACTGTTTATTGTTTCCTGACATCTGCTACACTTACCCTGCGGATTGCGTTAAATTTCTCCAATACAACGCTTGAAGTCAGGTCTTTTCTTCGGAGCTTGGGGACACATTAGATGTGATTGGTGGGGGTGAACAATCGAGCTGTCGCCTGGCACCATGGGAATTGTAGTTTTGTGTGGTGCTGTCAGGACGCACATGGCAGTGATCTTAGCCGGGGTTTGTGCCACCGTTCACTGTCTGGCTCTTGCCTTGTATTGTGTTTCCATGCCTCTCGTGGGAATTGAGCTCTGTAAGATAGAAGCCTTGACTGGACGCTAAAAGGCATGTGGTAGTGACTATATATTAGCTCCACTGTCTGCTTGTGTGTTTTCTTTCGTAACTGCAGGCAAGGCTGGATCCATTTTGCTCTTCAAGGACTGCACAGCAGATGAGTGCAGACCTCTCTTCAGAATAAGAACAGCCCTGCACTATTACTTTGCCTTTGGACTTCACTGGTTCGACATCTGTCCGTTTGTTGGACTAAAATAATGACCAAGAACTGTAAAAGGAAAATCTCTCAGGGTAGTTTTCTTTCTAAGCGGTTTCATCTCCACTACAGAGCCACCTGGATTTGAACCTGAGCTACATGCAAGAGAAATGCAGCTTCATTATAATGCACAAGTGTATGCTCGCAGGATCAAGGTGATTGGAATATAAAACAAGCTGCTCGCATTTTCACTACTACTCAACACTATTTTGAAGGCGCTCCCTGTCAACCACATCCTTTCCAAAAGGCTAGTATTACTCTATAGTTTAGTTACCATTTGGCTAATTATATGGACACTGCCATCAAGGGGATTCGTAGCCACAAGCCTGGCTTTGCATATGGATATGAGAGGGCCTGTTGAGCTCTGGAGGTTCAATGATTAAAAGGCTTAAATTATAGGTATGTTCAGTGTGCTCAAAGTGGACAGGGGAACATTTGATATGCTCCAACATCCTCTTTGTCTACAGATGTTTAAGACTGTTTGTCTTAAATATGTTTGACATTTTTAAATGTAATTATCACTGTTTTTATAATTTATATTTTATGTCATATCATGTTTTTGCTATAAGTTGCAAAATATGAATACACATCTGTTACAGAAATACTTGCTCTATAGATATCTGTGAATATTTACGGTGAACAATATTGGCAATATGGTAATGGTCATCCATCAGAAATGTGCTAAAACACTTCTAAATGCCTTGGTTAAAGCCAGTGAAAGCCGGTGTACCTGATTTTCAAACCCTGAATGGAGGAAGTATTTAAATCTTAAAACTAGTTACTCTAACTCTCACAAACCCTTTGAAACATCATTAATATTCACATATATTCGTTTTCGGGCACATGCACGCCTTTAGAACAGCTTTTTCAGAAGGCAAATTGAAATTGAAGTGGACCAAATTCCTCCCTTTTTTCCCCCTTGTCTTTTCCCCCTCATGTTTTCTCTGCCCTTCACGCACTGTGTCAAATGTGACCCCTGGATCTTGCCTCAACACTGGGTCAGAATGGCACGCAGCCCAACAGCATCTGTCTGTTGCATACATTTGCTCCCTCTCTCACTTCGGGGAGGAGTGCCCCTCTTGTGAAGCCTGTGATGATGGCACTATTCCTGTGATAATGGTGTGTGTGTGGGAGCAGCTGAGGTGTTCTGGTGCAGGTGTACTCTCATATATTGTGTGTCTGCAGGAGAGCCTCAGTGTTGTGTATGAGTCCTCTTCAGCTGTCGCCTCCTGCCAGCAGGTGAACCGCTCATGTCTATAGCCTCCCCAACAGCCCCGAAGAAGGAAATATTATAATATACGCCAATCCACTGCACTGTTTTCTTTTGCCTACTTTGTTTAACATGGTGTCATATATTATGTTACATAATTTGTAGGTTTTAGTCTTCCTAAGGTTTTTCTTCAGTGATAGACAACTCGAAGCAGGCTGGGACGTGGCATAACTTCAGGGAGGTGTTAAACATGTCTATGAAGACATTTTTTGCATTTCCTTTCCTTTTCCTTCCAATCCAATATTTTTCTATTCTTTTTGCAATTTGCATTGACCCAATGGTTTGTCTGTCCCCCTCTTGGCTTCTGCCCCAGCCCATTACAGCCCACTACAGCCCACTACATCCGCTATAGCCCACTCCAGCCCACTCCAGTCCGCTCCAGTCCGCTCCAGCCCGCTCCAGCCCACTACAGCCCACTCCAGCCCACTCCAGTCCGCTCCAGTCCGCTCCAGCCCGCTCCAGCCCACTACAGCCCACTCCAGCCCACTCCAGTCCGCTCCAGTCCGCTCCAGCCCGCTCCAGCCCACTACAGCCCACTCCAGCCCACTCCAGTCCGCTCCAGTCCGCTCCAGCCCGCTCCAGCCCACTACAGCCCGCTACAGCCCGCTCCAGCCCGCTACAGCCCGCTACAGCCCGCTCCAGCCCACTACAGCCCGCTACAGCCCGCTCCAGCCCACTACAGCCCGCTACAGCCCGCTCCGGCCCACTACAGCCCACTCCAGCCCACTCCAGCCCGCTACAGCCCGCTACAGCCCGCTCCGGCCCACTACAGCCCACTCCAGCCCGCCACAGCCCGCTACAGCCCACTCCAGCCCACTTCAGTTCACTCCAGCCCGCTCCAGTCCACTCCAGCCCGCTACAGCCCGCTACAGCCCACTCCAGCCCACTTCAGTTCACTCCAGCCCACTCCAGTCCACTCCAGCCCGCTACAGCCCGCTACAGCCCGCTACAGCCCACTCCAGCCTGCTCCAGCCCACTCCAGCCCGCTACAGCCCACTCCAGTCCACTCCAGCCTGCTCCAGCCCACTCCAGCCCGCTACAGCCCACTCCAGTTCACTCCAGCCTGCTCCAGCCCACTCCAGCCCGCTACAGCCCACTCCAGCCCACTTCAGTTCACTCCAGCCCGCTCCAGTCCACTCCAGCCCGCTACAGCCCGCTACAGCCCACTCCAGCCTGCTCCAGCCCACTCCAGCCCGCTACTGCCCGCTCCAGCTGGCTCCAGCCAGCTACAGCCCACTCCAGTCCGCTACTGCCCGCTCCAGCCCGCTCCAGCCAGCTCCAGCCCACTCCAGCCTGCTCCGCACCACAGCATCTATTTTTTCAACCTACCCTACATCTATTAAAGTGCTGCATACTGAAATGTAATTTTGATTCAGTTTGAAAAAGTAGGCTACCTGACTGATAGTGGTGACAACATGTATGATCTGCACCTGAGCAATAATGCATTTTAACAAATGAATCAGTCTATTATAATCTACTAGTTTGCGTCTTTCCTTCACTTCTCTCCCTCTCTCTCGCTCACTCACTCTCTAAGTGCAGGACCTAAGAGCAGATGCCATAGAATGTTTAATTATGAGTGAATTATCTGATACAGAGGAAGAAACTAAACAAAGTCATTCACATACATTCACACATAGAAAATAAGAACTGAAATCTGTTAATAGGGTCTTGGTCTTTGGTGCTTGGCCATGTGAGCACTTTGTGTCACCCTGGACAAGATGCATGTCTACAGAAAGCCTGTGTCATGGGGATCCTTATTATGTGATGCAGAAGGCGTGGCTGAGTAAGTCTGTCTCCACAGATTTATCCAAGACAAAGTCAAGTTGAAGTTGACATGGCAGAAAAATGAGAGGTGCAGCAGATGTCAGAGTAAATAGATAGGTCTGTGGAAAGCAAAGCAAAGTAATGCTCTCTTAAGTGCAGCAAGCACCATGGTTATAGAAAATGTCAAGAAAGAGTCAAGTAAGTATTCAGTATTTTCAGACAGTCTGCAGAGGTTTTTCATTCATTTTATCTATTTATACAGGGAAAACCCAATGAGAAATGTTCCCTTGGGTACCCTGTTAAAACACAACACAAAATAAACAACAAACAAACACAGGATACTAAAACACGAATAAAACATTAAATACAATTAATTCTTTATTTAAATTAATTCTTTATTCATTCTTTATATAAAATTAAGATTTATAACGTCAGTAGTTTCTCAAATAATTTTGTATTTTGGCTACAACTGTGAATAATCAAGCTCTATACAGTATTTTTTAAACTGTTTGAAATAAGAAAATCTAAATTACCATATAAATGTTTGCTTATTAGTATTAGGCTGTCTATAGGTATGGTTTGATGAATGGAACCCACCTATTTATAAAGGTTGTCTTGTATGAATACTTTTTGTGCTGTGTTTTTGACTTCTTTAACGTTTGTTTCTCTTGACTAACCAGACAGTGCAGTGAGTGTGACCCTGAGCTCCATGTTTGGATTCATGTGGTAAACAGTGTTCCCTGAAGAAAGTGTCTGAACATGAAGGTCGTGACCCTTAGCGTGGCCTTTGACACACTCAACCTCTGCAGCAGGGGGCCTCAGATGTGTCTCTATCTAACATTTCAATGAGAAACAACCGTGTTAAAGGGAAGTAGATAGGAACAGACTGAGATGTTGGATTCTGCAGTGGTGAAAGGAGTATACAATATTTACAGCTACTTTTACTTATATATACTTCAGTCTACACCACTTTTTTGTTCCTACTACTGTTGAAACTGTAACCCAGACTTGCAGTAGAACAAGCCTGGTGGTGAAACACAAATGACTTGTACCTCCCACAGCACTTCCTCTCTTAGGCCGCTCTGACCGGAACAAATGTATGCACAGTCTCCAAATTGATGTAAAGTGGGGTTGTTAGCAAGAGAGGCAAAATCACAGAGGCTGGCACAGCTTAGCCAATGTTGTTGTTTACGCTGTCCTAAATAGTAAAGGAAGAAACTTTCAGGGTACTGCAACTGTTGCTGGTCATACTTCCATGCTACTAATATTACTATCAGCTATAATATAACTATCAGCTCATCAATGCAGGTGGATGCACTAACTTGCAATCACATATAGTTACTTTTCATTTGAACTAAAACTAAAAGTCCTGACGTTATAATGTACAGCATCATTCATCTGTAAAAACCTAACTTGTAGCGTGTAGTGAATGTACTCAAAGGTAAGAGTGTACAGGAGAGTAGACATAAAAAACAAGTAGACAGGAGATTGTCAAAGCTGAGGGAATTCTTCATACATAGAGGTATACAGCGTGACCCTATAGCAGACACGAGGACACATGTGGACACGGTCTGGATTCCTATTCTCCATGTTATTTCCTTGGCCCGCTTGCCGCAGAATTTCTCTTTCTCTATTCATATTGAATTATTAAAAGTGTTGTGATTCCCAGTATGATTGTGAATCTGGGGCTACAGTTCTCAACTGCGCAGTCACATTTAGCTTGTTTTTTTTCTTTTTCTCATCGTTTTCTTGATCATGTTTTTACTCAAAAGGTTATTCTTCACCACTCACGACTCCAAATGTAACCTTGAAGAGGCCAAAGGGGAATTTTAAAGATGAATTCGAAAACACACAGAGAGTCTATCCTCATCTATGGAGCAAGAACTATTTGTCAAAATCAGTATTCCGGTCAGGGTAGAGCAGAGGCAAAAAAGGGGAAGGAGGAATATTTCTCTTCTCCATCATGCACCAGCAACAAGGCCCAAATTGGCTCAAGGGAGCGGACAGTTTTTTGTGCATACGCACTTCTCTGGCTCATGTGTGTTTATTTGCCTAAAGGTGATCTCAAAGTGGACACGTCGATTCCCTTAGTGTGAACCTGCATCTTCTAAGCCACCGACCCCTTTTGAGCATTGGGCTTACCCGTGTAGCCAGGATTGTATGAGACCTGATACCTTTATTTATACCTAGCACAGCGAACTATTGTTTGGATAGATTTTTGGGTGTGTTTTTTTATGTCACATTCACTTGATTAATTTACGGTTGTATGTCAAATTGTCTTATGAAGTTACTTAGCAAGTACAAATCTATAGTTCAATTTAGTCCTGATTTAGTCCTGGTTAATCCCAAATTTAGATCTTGGTGAATAGGGGATTAGTTTGGATTTTGTTTACTCATTTACTCCTATAGTCTTTTTCAAAGTCAAATACTAGTAATTACTAACATTTCACCCACTTTAACACAAACATACCCTCAAGACTCATATTTATGACCTAACATGAAGTTGTTATGGGTTTAAATTGTTTTAAATATTAATGTTGGATCACAGTAAAACCAGATTGTCACTTGTTCACTTTGCCCAGGCTCTCGTACCATTGGCACTGCACACTGACAACACCGACTTGAGGTTATGAAAACAGTCTCTGACAGATGAAATATTCATGTGGTGTTACCATATATTTGCCTATCGCCGCCTCACTCTCTCCCGTACTCTTCAGCTCTATCCATCTCTATATCCATCTATCTCTGTCTTTCTGGATGATGCACAGATGACACCCACCAGCCACCGAAGCACATGTCTCCAGGCCTACTTAATATGTCTGCAATGGATCAAACTATTCCAAGAGATCTTTATCAGAGTCCACAAGGTTTTGATGTGCCACTGGCTGAATGTACACTGTAATAAGGCCTTGCTGAATCCACAAAGGAAACAATAGAGAAAGCAAAGGGCAGAGGAGATGAGTTAGGGAGGAGGAGACGAGGGTTAAAGATGGACAGAGCGGCTCCGTTCCGAAGTGAGAGAAGCCTCGATGTGAACACTCGGAGCCCTCACTAGCCACACTCTGTGAACACGTCCAGCCTAAACTAAACTAATTGTGTTGAAGATATGTTTGTAAGAAATAAAGTTAAAACTGCAAGTTACCTGGAGATAAATGTTGGAATAGCCAAAAATGTCAAGTGTTTATTTCAGCGTTTTACAAATAATTTTGCTCCGGCATTTCATGGGGTGTTCATACATCGGTATCGGTATTTGAAAAATACCAATATATTTTTGGAGCCTGGCATGTGTGCTGCTGCCTTAACCACTCGACCACCGGGCCACATTGTTTATGCAATTTTAATATATGTTTGGTTTTATATTGAAAGTAAATTAACACCATGATATGTGAAGCACTCTGAATGAGTCCTACAAATGTATCAGTCTGGAAAGACTGAAAGTGATTTGGAAAAGGTGATCATTTTTTGAGTGGCTTGCACTCTTGCCTCACAGCAAGAAGGTTGCTGGTCTGACTCTCAGTTTGTGCTGAGTTTGCATGTTTTGCCTTGTATCTGGGTGGGTTTCCTCCGGACACTCCGGTTTACCCCAACAAACCAAGATATGCACAAAAGGTTGAATTCTCTGGCAAAGGAAGTCCTGACCAAGCCGAGCTCAAGATCTGGAGATGGGTCCCTGAGTGCTGCACTGCAGTGACCACTGCTCCTGAGGAGATGCCCCATTGAAGGATGGGTCAAATGCAGTGGACAAATTAACAATAAAGTGTCCCTTAGCCTTAATCAAACTTTGTTCTTTCCTATACACAAACATTGTGCTTCCATTGCTTGGTTTTCAAAAACTAAATAATCTATAGTATTGCTGCTATAAGGCTGAAGTACGTCCGTCAGAGTAACCGTGTTTGTTTTGGTTAGTTTGGGCTCCCCACACTACAATGCTGCTCTGCAATTGGTCCGATCAGTGGCCTGGGCCCAATCGCAACAGTGGGATCTTGGCAAGCAGGAGTCTCCTGAGAATTCCTCTTGCTGTGAGAGGTTAAAAGTTAGTATGTTCATCCAAAACACCTATGTCGATGACGAAAGTGTGTACTTTCTCCTCTGGTATTGCAGTGCAGTGGTGTTACTATCTCAGCACAGTTTAAGACAAAGTAGAAATGGATCATTTGTGGAGCAGGATCACATAAAACCACTGTGTTTGGTCCCTGAGGCCTGCTCCAGGCTGGATATGTCCACTGTGTGGCACACTCTGATCAGCCCAACTTTAAAGCCTTTTTTTTACGAAGGGGTGCTGTGGTCATGAATTCATAGCAGCAAGTGTAAACATTGTTTGCATTTCTTGAGTTTGTCTGCCATTCAAGTCCTCCCCATGAATCACTTCTTTCAACTCGATCCCCCTGTCTACACTTACTCTGCCTACTTTCTCTCTTGTTTGTCTCCCACGCTGTCACCCACTGTGCCATACAGAGTGCAGAAAACACTCCTGACAGCTGTGATAACTGACTAAATGTCATATTTCTGAGATCTGGAACTACTGGAATTTATTGCACTCTTAGATTTGGGCTTTCCAGTGTGTATTACATATGGAGAAGTATCAGGCAACTAAGTACAAATGCTTAAATTAAAAGTATGCATAGACCATGGCAGAGGTTAAACTGCTATCTCCCCATAGTCAATACAAATATATTTTTGTACTATTTTATCAATATTGTAAATATTATTTGCAGTTAATATAATTATACTTTTTTCATTGTTCAGTATGTGTGTGTGTGTGTGTGTGTGTGTGTGTGTCTTCTACATAATCTTAAATCAGATCACACTGTTTTTACTTGGGCTGTTTCTGTTTTTTTTCTCTCATTGTTTGCTTTCATGCAAATATAAGCTTCCCTACAGAATAATGAAATAACACAATCAGAATGCACTCCACCGTGAGTGTTGTAAACCTAGGCTTAATATGAGGATAATAGCTGTTTAAAATTCACACTCATTGATCTCACACAAGAGGCAGATTTAACTGCAAAGGGCAACATTAGAATAAAACATTTGATGGAGGCTCAATTACTCCCAAACAAACATGTCCTGACTGCTATACACGGCTGTTATTTGAATATTATGAAACATTCAAAATAATATACCTGGCTCTCATCTTACATACATGTATTTGTTTGAAAGAAACTACATTATTTCCAATCAAGAACAAAGTGGTAAGTGAATGAATGCAATTTTTGGGGATTATCAATGAGATTATCATTATCAATGAGAATTATCACGAACAAGCTTGTGTCTGAACTTGTGGTTAGAAGAGGGTAATCTTTGGTAGTTAGAAATAAATGCACAAAAAAAAAGAAAGAAAAGGTAGCGCAAGAGAGATTCAGATTCCTTCTTCACAAGCCACAAACTTCCACATTTTCACTCAGACGCTCAGTAAAGAAAGTGGCAGGAAAGAAGACGTACATTTTTGATATCACCTTATCGGTGAGCAAAAACACGTCTATTTTTAAAGCTGTCGGAGCATGCTATTTTTAAGTCGTTCCTCTTGACTAAACACATACAAAGCGGGGTGTTGCCAAACAAGATGATGAGAGAGTTTGTGCAGACAGGGAAACCAAGCAGAACCGTCCTCCTCAGTGCAGCACCGACATATCAAAACATTTAAGCCAGGCCGGGATTTTCAGTGCACAGAAATGTTCAGTGCCACAGGGAGCAACTTGTTCATGTTACTTTTTATGCAAATTATGGCAGGTCAAAGTTTGTTGTGCCTCATTTTGTTTCTGACATCACATGGACAAACAGGGTTGTATTCTTTGATATTCTTTCATTCAAAAAAATGCTCCACAACATTCCAACCGAGTGGCAGAATCATGGGAGGCACACCTGATAAAATGTGTTTCTTTGCTTTTGTTTTGGGCTTATTTTCTGTCCACGGAGCTGTTGTTTTGCTCAAATTAACTTTCTACTGCAAACTGGAAACTGAAAGTTCTTTTTCCGTTGTTACTCTGATGGTGTAGATTAGAGCTGGACATTCAGGACAACGACGTCACAACTGTTGAACTGTCAGATTACAGATTTGTTGACCTGGTTTATGGTTCATATCTCTGTCATTACTGGGACTATCAGCATGGAACAAAAAACTGGCCCAAACTTCAGTAGTTTTTTTGTGAGCACAATTGAACAAAAGTGATTTTTTTTTTTTTTTTTCACAAAAGCTTCAAAAAGCAGTGCCATTATTCAACTTTTCAAATATTCAACAAGACGGCATCGTTGTCAATTAAAGGACTTCAAGACACAAGATTAATATGTGTCAGGTTTGTGGAGTCAATCCCAAACAAACAATGAGAAGGAGAAACATTCGTTGATTTCTACTTTGCATAATTTCTTCCAAAAACAATAAATCCCCCTAAGCGTTACAAAGGCCCCGCCCCCCATCAGAGATTACGACATAAAATTCTATGCAAACACATGACATGACAACATTCTATAGTCCAATAATATTTAATACAGACGTGGGCAGCTAAAATCAATACTGTTAAAATGCAGTTTTTACAAGAAGTAAATGTGTCTAGTTATTAACAGATTAAAATTTTTACCTTTTAAATATTTCATGGCAAATACAACGTTATCATCACCTTATTTAACAAGACAAAGATAATTGGTTCCACTGTGTATGATCACAATGTAATTATAAGTGACAAATGTGAGTGTGGCTGCAGTGATTCTATTATTCATTTGGTTTTCTACAGTTGACTTTATTTTCTTTTTTTATATTGTCATATTCAAACTAAATAATTAGCAGAGTTGTTCAGCTTCATATTTATTGTTAGACTGTTTCACATTTTACTCTTCCACTCATCAATGACTCTCATACATTTTTGTCACTCTGCTAAAATTCTGAATGCTGCGGTGTCACTTTCATAACGTCTATAGTGAATATGTGGGCAACTTTAATAAATTTCTTGAATGAAAATATTTTTTTAAAAACGGTGTGTATGTGGCGCTGATTGTGTTGGCGAGGGGCAGATCTGTGCTGCAGACTTGGACTCATCACTCGTCTGTTTTGAGAGATTTGTGAAACTAAAGTGCTCATTCACCACCAACAAATGACAGTGGCGGGCCAATGTGAAGGCAAAGGAAGCTGTCTGCTCATGAAGAAACTGCCGCGTTACCATGACGACCACCCACGAGTGTCACTTGGACGCGAAATATTGTGTCTTCATAGTTGAGTGTCGAACCAGAAGCTGCCCATTTAGACAGCAAATTCGGTCTACTTTTTGACACATTTTCTTTTGTGGTGGCCAAATTTTGACGTGAGAATCCTGAGAAAGGTCTTTATTCTTACTGATGATATAACACTATTCAATCAAATAACTGTCAATATGTCTTTCCACTAATGGACCTGTTGTGAAGATCAAATAAAGCTGTGTTGGGTCTTTTGTGTCACTCCAGCAGGTCGTGCTCAAGAAAAATACAATGTCAGATAATAAATACTTTTAATAGCTGAATTCAGAATATGTCTAGAGGCCCCTGTAAATCAACTTTTACCATGCAAAACACATGCAGGCAATTTTTGTCAACGTTTTGTTAAGTTCATTATGTGCAGTTTCAACCAATAGAGAAAAGTAATCCATGTCAGGAAAGAATATTTGTATTAGTATCTTAAAGTATCTTAACTAAATATCTATCCATCTATCTTTAGCAGAGTGTTTTAGTAATCTGAAGGGGTTCAAGGGTATCAAGTCTGTGCATTTTGAAAAATAATCTTGCAGTTAACAAAATAACCTAAAATGGCAATACTGCACTTGTATTCTTTACATATACTACAAGTGCCATGGGCCTCACTCAGGAACTCAGGATATATATGTTTTTTTTCTTAAGTTGAACACACGCACAAGTCGAGAAAAGAACTGAGGTCAAAAGCTGCTTCCCGACTTCCACACTTCGACGTCATCTGCTGTGTGAAGATGAACATATATCTGCAGAACAGCAATTTATCTTAACCATAGGAGCTCTTGGACTAAACATGACTACTTTTAGGGGTTTACGTTCAGTTCTCCATATCATAAGAGTAACAGGTCTGTGCAAGAATGCTACGTTGTGTTAGTTAGTAAAGATGGCTGGTGTTTTCCAAACCAAAAATTGTTTAACTTTAGCTTTTGGAAAGAAGACCACATTAACTTAGCATTAGCTCCCAGGGTAAGGACTATGGGGAGTTAACTTGGACCACTTTTCTCTAAATGTTTCCCCTAAACAAATAACTAAAACATGCAGGTTCACCCAAATGGCAGTGTGTGATAGTTGCCCCAACTCAGGATAAACCCTCAATCTAATTTTGCAATCAGGTTTAAAACTAAATTGCAAAACTAAAAAGTGACATTGCAGTTATGTTTTCTCTAGTTTGGCACTAGGGCAGGGCCTTGGTATTTATAGAAAGATCTTTCATGTTTGGAACACTCTCTTAAAACGTTGCACTATTAGTCCCCATTATGTAAAGGGGATAATTCGGAGTAGGTCGAGCAATGTATCACAGGTGTACAAACAGAGACATAATCTATTGAATTGGTTTATCTCATGTCATGTTCTCACAGCAGCATCGCTTCATCTCCTGCCTCCATTCTGTTTGAACAGCGTTAGCAAGGACACTGCAGAAAATCCATTTCCCGAATTAGAGGTCACAGTATTCAACACAGAAAATTGGTTGTGTAACAGAAAAACTTATATTTAAACTATCAGGGCTTTTATATTGTTTTGTTACACCGGAATATAGTCAAAGATATTTTTGTGTGGTCCATTTTTAGGGACTGGCAATGAGGGCAGTATAAGTAATAGAGAGCAGCTGAGTTCTATAAGTAACAATTACACTTGAAATACTGTTTCAAGTAATACTGTAGCTGCAGGATTCCCCACGGTGCATGTTTTGAGTTTCTATTGCCAGCAATTAACAATTTAAAAATAACTATCTTTTCATGGAATGGCCAAAGGTCCTCAAAATGTTGCCTCTTCATGGCTTTCATCTTCCTGGTATATGCAACATTTTGAGGACTTTTGCCCATTAAAGATATATAAGTGTTAATTGCTAGGACAATTTTCCTCATTTTGCATCATCCTGAAACTTATGGATATGGAGTAATGTTCATGTACTGGATGTATAAACTGTACTTGACTTGTAGTGTGATAGATATTAATAGTTGTGGCACAAGTTGTAACACCTAATGTGAGACATTTAAATATCATCTAACTGTTAATAGTTTAAATCGTGGACATATGGAGGAGAAAGAGTACCCATTGCAGTACTTTTACCTTGAGCGCAAACTGTCTACATTCTCCATATTTATAAGTGCTCTATACAGCAGTCACACAGTGGTCATTGTCAACTGTTTACATGGCCACACTATCTCTCCATCGCCTCCCACTGCTATCTGCCACCACTGATCATCAACTGCACTCCACTGTTACCCGCAAACAAACCAGTTAACCAGCTCCCAGTCGTCTCTGACACTCCAGCAGAGACCACGGATCTGCACTGATGTATAGTTGTGGCTAGACCATTCACTTTCAGAATTATTGCTGTTGCACATAAAAGAAGTGTGGGCGATAAGAGAGCCACAACAGGCAGTGTGAAAAGGCCATGCCAGTGGGGGTGATGCATTACGCCTCTGTATCCTCAGCCCTCCCTGTGTGTGGCTGTGTACCTCAGATTATGTGTTACTGCCCCAGTCATCGGGCCAAAAGGATCAGTGCACTCTCAAATCATCTTGGGACTTTGACTTGACTTTAGTAGATTAAATAGTGCAGCATTATGAGTCAGGTTTGTGAAGCGATATGGACATGTGGGTTTTATCAAATGTCCTAAATGTTATAACACATTTACAGCTGCAAATCAGATGCCTTAAATGGATTATGTGTCATTGTTTCTTGACGTTTCTTGATGCAACCACTTCCATTTATCCAAGCACTCATTGTTAAAGATTAACTTGGGATTTTTTGCAAATTGATTCAGAAGTTAAAGCAAGACCAAAATGTGTTTTAGTTGACAAATTGTTTTGGGGGAATTTGAAAAGATTTATATTTTAAACAGCAGAAAAGAGAAGGAATGAAGTGAGTTATTTTGAGATTTGGAAGGGAATTGTGAGTTTGATTTGTCTTTTTACAGATAAAACACAGTTCAGTTTTCTGTACAAATATTTGTGATCTCTTGTATTTTCATAATTTTACAGTACAGATGCATGGTTTGATGTAAAAGTTTGAGAGCTTATTGATGTATATGGCAGGTCTTGAGTCGACCAAGAAACAATATAAAAAAAACAAGACTTGCCATTTGGGTTTTTATCAGTGTATTATGTTCATTTTGCGGGTTAATTTCTGCCAAATTAAGTGGTATTTGTAATTCCTTTTGTTATTTTCTATTCAATTTGATGTGCCCTTTCTTTATCAAGCTACTAGAATGAATGTCTTTTTTGTTGTTTATAAATATAGATTTCAATATATGTGGATTGCATTATGTAACCTTATAAATAGCACAGTATTTTCTCCGTCACAATGCAGTTCCTCCAGTTGTGCCTAAGATTGATGATAATGCAGTAGTTTTTCCACATTTCTCATATTTTCTTAGTTGTGCATTGACCAGTTCCACGGGGCCCAGCTTGTCAGCAGCTCAGAAAGGCAATCATGAGTGACTTGAATAAGAAATGACAGCACTGCAGCGACAACAAAATCAACTCGTAACAAGAGCCGACATCACAGTGCATTATATCAGCGCAAACCAGAGTTGTAGAAACACAGGCACAGAAGAAATATCACAAAATGTACAGTAGACTTTTAGTGTGTGGGCTGGACCTATGACAGTAGTGGGGAATAAACGCTTTCAATTCTAACAGTGGGATGTCAATTCCTATAAGAAAATATATTGTGCAAGTTATTCCATAGTGAAAAATCCCATCTAAGGCCATGTTGTTTTCAAACAGTTTACTGAAGCTTTTGAGTTCAGAACAAGGTCTCAACAACAGCCTTTGCTGCTTTTTCACAGTAGACAAGCTACTTCATTGTTTGCAAAGAAAATAAAGTAATCTAAATAATTGCAGTCTTTTGCAAATTTCCAATTGCAACTTTTCAAATTGTGATTTACAGTATCTTGCTTTATGAAACATACCAAAGAGCAAAGACATTTCTGCTCTTATTTTTGTTGCATTTAGTTTGGTCGTTGGGTTGTTCTTGTGTAAACACCTCATATGCAATCTAAGGTAATATAGGCAGGTATGAGCTGAGCCCCATTGGCCATCGAACTTTTAAACTTGAGTTGGAAGCCCTGTGGCAGAGTGAATTGCCCTCTTGCCTCTAAGCAAAAAGTACTGGGCATGCTGCAAGATTAATCGTAAAGGCAATTAGCAACTCGCAAAGGCAATAATTTCCTCCACAAACAATACAATTATTCTGCATTAAAACAGCAAACTCTGTGATTAGATCTGTACAAACATGTTTAGAATGTGAACTTTTTACAGAATCCTATTATTAAACCATAAAAATAATACTTCTTACAATAAGATTTTTTCCCATATCATGCAGCTGCTATTGGACTAGATTCCTGAACTCTTGGACTTGGAGTTTGCATGTCCCCTTGGAGTGTTCCAGTTTTTCCTACCACTAAAACATTTTACAAGTCCCCCCATGTGACTTGGATTCTGAGTCTCTGTGCAACTAAGCAGTAGTTGTTCAACAGCAACACCGCATCATTTTCAAATTTTTCCCATTGAAATATTGCAAATATTAGCTAAAGCACAGCTGAATTGCCCATTTTCCTGCAGATAAATTAGTCGTTTCTCATTAGGCTGTAGGGACTGGTGAATACTCTGTGGGTAAGTCGTGCTGGTGGCAGACAGATGTGTTGGCTGCTGAAGTCAAACCAAGTCGACAGATGGACCTACCAGCAGAGCGAGGTGCTGAAAGTCATTAATAACACTTAAATAAATATTTGTGGCACACTTGTCCACCTGATGAATGACTATTGCTTTATAATTGTAGCTATTGTTGTCACTGGTAGTTTGGCCCTGGGCGAGCTGTTGTGCACACATGAGTCTCCACACCAGGCTCCAGTGCATTACCATCGCACAGAGGGAATCAGTTTACTGCATCATTTTCCGCTCTCTTATCATGATGGATATGGTGCTGTGGATTTGCCTTGAGCGGTGCTGTACACTGATTAAATCTAAGATAGACACTGCTTTATAACCCCTACATTTCTCTTGTTTTCTAGAGCTACAGCCAACAGTTTATCATGTCCCAATCCGGCAGTGTGTTCCCCCTAAACAGAAAATCTCATTCGTGACATCTGTCTAACGGATCTCTTGAGAGCTGCGCGTTACTGAAGTTTATTTTTAATAAGCGAATCAATGTTATGTAAGGTATCAGTGGAGTGCTATTGAAACTCCATCTGCAAAACCACTTCACATTTAATTTTAGCTTCATTAACCACAGGTGCCGTAAAAAAAAGAAAAAAGCTGCCATTTTATTTGACCATTTATTGTTAGATTTAAATATTAAACTAAACTTCTTTTTTAAAGGTACAGTATATAATGTGATGTTAAAGCTCCAATAGAATGGTTCTCAAACATTTTCATACCACCAATATTTGGCATTCCGAGTACCACCAGATATATCTGTAAACAGAGTCAAATATAAGACTATACACTTGCTATTCTAGTTATAAACAAGGACTAACCCAAAGCAGGAGCAACATTTGAATTGAATTGACTCTAAATTCTGCAAATAGTTGAACTACAGAGGAATCTGTGTGCACCCAGAAGGAGCTCGCCTACTCTGGCACATGTAACACTTCTCTTATATACATTTTATTTATATAATGCACTTTACATTTGCGCACAAATCTCAAAGTGCTTCACAAGAGGCCGAAAAACCCACATTAACATGAAACATGTTGTGCCTGCAGTTTCCGCAGCTCTGCCTGGAAAGTTCCACAGTATATTTAATTTATCAATCTTGCATTTATTCAATCTTGGTATTGAAAAAAATACCTCGTACATCCATTCTTACCCTCTCCAAAGATCTGACCTGTAACTTGACTTGAAGCCGTCACCAGCTCGTCACCATGCGGATCTGTTTAACAATGTATTTTAACAAAGAGCACTGATAAGGTTGACGTAAATGTCATAGGTTATGTTATTGTTCAAAGAAAGCTGGTACACTTCGAGTACATCTAGCTTGTGCTTAAATCCTTAAATTAAAGCGGAAAATATAAGAAAAGCAATGCAGGATAATGCAGCGGGTGAATCACTGTGTCCAGGGGGATTTCAGCGATGTTAAACCAATTGTTCACAATGTTGAACCCACACAGGTTGGTTAAAATAAGAGAGCTCTCTGTGGAATGCCTTTAGGGGCTGAAGCTGTGCGCCGGTGCAGCAAAGTGGGTCCTTTCTTTACATTGCACTTCACAAGGCACTCAGTGGGAACCATTTTGCATGTTATAATAATGTTTCATTTATTTTGTTTGAAGAAGAACCCAATCACTGTGTACAATGGACAAAGAGGAAAGAATCAGATTGTATTTTATTTGTTTATGTCCACCCTCAAATCTTATTGCAAGAGACACATGTAAGCTTCAACAGGGGGTGAATTATAGGGAGAGACATTCAGGAAAATGGTCAGGAACAGGATTCAACGCTGTATATTATAACTCTATATGTGCTACTGCGTTGACCACTAGACTATCATTCAGCACAATCATTCAGTGAACCCAGATAGAGGTTAACTCTGTTTTGTGTGTCGAAATATATTTTACATTTAATTTAATTTAATTATGTACAGGGATGCAAGAAGGCAGAGGGTTGTACTTCATGACATGACTGGTTATGCAGTAAGCAGCTTGCAGTCGTCCACGCATTCCTAGCATCCTAATTATTCACCGCAATGAGTTTGCATAACTCAACTAGCCTTTTAATGCCTGTTCCGGGTGAAAATGATTGTCCACGGGTTGTCCCACAACAAAATTCTGTGTAAAATGTGTTTTATATATTGTATAGTCCTAATGAAAGTTTTGAATTTCAGTGACAAATCTTCATATCCAAAGACATCAGCGATCTGTGGAGCTTCTGTTTGAGTGTGTGTGAGAGAGAAGGGGGCAGGTCTGTGTCCACAAATACAGGGTTAGCTGCACCGTATGTGCGCAAGTTTTGTACCAGGTAACAACTAGCATGCTAACAGCACACTTCGGGGTATAAAACGCTCTATAGATCGATCCAGACAGCACACATCGGTCTAATTTTGACCAGTATTTGAGAAAAACTCATTTTACTTTATTACTTGAAAATAAAATCTGGTACAGCTCCTGTAAATCCGCATCATCCAAAGACAAACTATATGTTGAGTGGGCGTCTTCATAACTGAATGGGATTTGTTGTTCTGTATTAAATTTGCATTCGTAGCCATTTCATTTTACTCAGCAAATAGTAGGTGATGAATTGAACTGTAGGCTATTTGTCAGACCAAATACATAAAACTAATATAAATACATGCATACAACACTTGCTTATACCTCCGTCCTGACTGTAATTATAAAGGCATTGTGGCTGAAACTCCATTTCCTAATCTGATAAAGTGCATTGCCTTGTTCCCTATTACTAAATGTCATGGTGTATGAGCTCTGGGATCTCAAGGTAATTGAAAACACCTTGTTTTTTTTGACAGGTTATATAATCATTCACAGTCATTAAGTGGCCCATGAAAAGTGCATGTTTTTCCAATTTGACTCCTGTTATTAAAGTCACCTGTAGCAAATGTACCCACGTGCAGATCTGTGAAAGCCAAGCTGCAGAAACATAGTCTGAAGTCTGATCCTGAAGACCTGCTCCTCCCATCGGGCCCCAATTATAAACCGTACATAACCCTTGAACGCACATTTAACTATTATATAAGCTTAATTGAAAAGGAGGTTGCGCGGCAGGCTCAAAGTGTTTGCTATACGTAATATGAAATAAATACAGAGAAGTCATAATACTTGGGCACCACAAAGGTTATGTTTTTCCCGCTTTTTGTTGCTAAAAAAGTCATCTTTTGATTTTCATTAAATGTTCAGAAAGGTCAGTCACGGACAGCACAATATGAGCAATGATTCATATTTGGTGTCATTTGACCTTTGCAAAATAGGACCAAACATAAAATGAAAGCTATATACAAATATTGGAACCATTTGATTCAATTTAGTGACTTGTAAACGATTAACACTTATAGAAAACATTTACCCCACCATCAGATTATAAGGTAGTACTTAAATGGATAGTTTTATTTCAGGAATTTAAGAGGAACGCATACGTGATGATGGACACATTTAACTTGAAAAAAAAGAATAATCATTTTCTTATATGAACTTAAATATGCTGTACGTATGTTTAAAAGTTGACACAAGTCAGTCACAAGCCAGTATAAAGAAATAATGGGCATAATCTATCATAATCTATCTGCAGATGGGAGTAGGATCTCTCTTCAATGTGGTTCTCCCTGTACTTCCTACTTTTCCCTCTGGGTTTTTTGTAGTTTTTCCACACAGAAAAGGGTCAAGGACAGGGGGTGCTCTAGGACAGTTATGCACTTGATTAATTCCTTTGAACATTGTTTAATTGAATGATAAGTAAGGGAGTGACCACTAACGGAAGCATTAAAAAAATGAAGCAGAATTATTGAGCATTTTACAGTGGCTAAATGTCATTAATCATCAAGCACCTTTTCTTATTTCACTCTGATTATTGTATTCTGGTAGAGAACACCTTTATCTTTATACAATCGCTGTGTGCATTTGTTGCAGTAAAAAGATGCATCTGTGGTCACTGTCAATAGCAAAATCACCAACTTGAACCTCAGAAAAGCTCATTACTAAAACTACAAAAGCTCACATTAAAACAAGGAAAGAATGATCGGGGATGAATAGCTTAACCATCAAAAAGCTGAGCTCATGAGAGATACAACTTGAGATTTTGGTGTTTTGCTGGTGTGTGCTTTCATCTTGATTTCCCTCGATAATACCCAGTGGTAGTGATGGCTGCAGGAACAGCTATTTACTGTTAGCATCACACATTATACATGACAAGTTCGACATTCTGATTCTTATGGCACGAGAACTTTGTACTTCATGCAACACAAAACATATGCATAGCCTGCCCTAAGGCATGGGTATATTTTATGGCTCACATAGAAAAATCCCTGAATATATTAATCATAAATTCAAAAACACATAATATTAAATGTATTATTATAATTTGTTGTTGTTGTTTGTTGTTAGTCAGGACAGTGCATGTCAATGAACATACATGATACAAATGCAGTATCATACCATGGGCTGATTTCCAGCTTTTGTCCCACATTCACAATCATGCATACACCAGCACACATGGATACTGGAAGGTGGGTGTAGCCCAAGGACATAACAACAGTATGCACTAAAGCCCCAATGTAACACCTGGCATTCCAGTGGTCTCCCATCCAATTACTAACCAGGCTCATCCCTGCTTAGCTCCTGAGATCTGATGAGATTGAGTATTGACAAGTTGGCATACTATATTATATATTATTGTTCCAATTTCACATCTTATTTTTAAATAAAACGGGCTGCCCACACAAGTAAGAATTTGTACGAACGATTGCCTTGAATTTCTGCACAATTAGTTGTTTAAAAATTCTCAATGCCACTGCAGTACAAATATGTTAGCCATCCTTGGTGAGAATTTGCATATAAATTCTACATTCTATCGTCTTCAGCACGATTTTTCTTTTCTTCTTAGAATCTAAAGGAAAGAGTGAAAAAGAAATCTGTGTCCAAAATATTTTTGAAATGAACCAATCTTTGTAGTGGTCAAACAAATTGAATTTGACCACTGAATGGATTTATAAATGTTGTCAAAGGAGTGAATTGATCAGAGCAAATGTAGGAATTGTTTTTAAACATACATACATATAACATGAACTAAAAATGTTCAGTTATTTTGACATACTCAACCATTTTTCCCCTTCAAATAGACAAAAATGATAGGCCAGCTCTTCTTGTCATCTGAATGGTTTGGTTGAGCCAAGTGGAGGAAAGTCAGAGCCAGCCATGATCCCACTGAAGTTTTGTCAGCGCATAAAGCAGTTACAGCAAACAAAAGCTGTAGAATAAATGACACAGTCTGTTCTTCCGCCTGACAGTAATTAATCTTTTTTTGGGTTACAAATGGCTGCTCGCTCCTGCATTAACCTCCGTCAGAGTTGACACTGAGCTAATCTTTGTTGCTCCTAACATCCGCACTGCTGCACTCAAACACATACACGATGTTACCTGGGCAGAGATGGACGAGACTGCCTTGCCATCCAGCGTTTACTCCTTTACCTCTGCGTCCTTGGCCTTTTAACAAAGAATATGCAGCTTACTTGCCATACATTCTGGGAAATTAGGCATAGCTATTTGGGACAAAGTGCACTGAATAACATTTTTAAATGCAACAAAGTAGTTTTAATTTAGGTGACGTTACCAATAAATCTAAATATCAGACCATGTTCTTGAAAGGATACACAGTCTAGAGCTGAAGGCCTTTAGTCTTATAGATTTATGGGTCTTAGTTGACAATACATTGTTTATTTTATTGGGATTATAAAGGTTTAACATCAGAAAGGATACATCTTGGAGTGAGTTGGTTTGAGGTGTGTATTGTGAGTTTAATATGCCATTTTACAGATGAATACACAATTTAATTGTAATTTTCTGTAAAAGAGGAACTCCTGCAATCTTGTGGTGTTGTCGGTGCACTTTGTGTTTTCACATTATTTTACTAGTAGTTGACTAATCGATGCACAGGCAGGTCATTAGTCGTCCTAGAATTTCCTTACTCGACTACAGCCCGAAACCCTTTTTATTGCTTTGTATTCACCTTATTTACCATGCATCGAAACAAATGTATTACATTTTCAATAGTGCATAGATTCTAATGGGGAGCACTCCATCCACTTGCGCTTAGCCGAGGCTGGGTCGCAAGGGCAACAGTCCAAGCGGACTCCTAGACTTCCCTCACCCCAGACACTTCCTCCAGCTCCTCCAGAGGATCCTGAGGCGTTCCCAGGCCAGCCATACCATAATCCTGAGTATTCCCTGGGTCCTCCTGGGTCATTACCCAAAGCTTGTGACCATAGGTGAGGGTAGGAACGTCTGGCCTAGGATGTCCTGGTGCCACGTGCACTGATGGACACCTTTGTGCTCGAACATGGTGTTCATTATGGACAAACCGTGGCTAGCACAAAAGTCCAATAACTGAACACTGCTCATGATCAGAACTGAGTGCAAATGCATGACATGTTCAAAAGTACATAGATTGGGGAACACTTATATCAATGGAGTGCTTAAAGATTAACTGTGATGTTCGCAGTGTCTTTTCTTCTGGTCCATTGTCCGACCTTCTGGGACATTGGAGGAGCAAAAGTGATTGTGACTCACATTGGTAAAAACTCATTTCCTTTGAAAGGAGAGCACTATGGCCTCTGCATGTCAATAAGACACTGAGGATTGAGCGGTGGATGCAAGCAGGCCTGATGGAGCTCAGCGTGTCTTTGGATTACAGAGGGAGGCATACAGGAGTAACCGGATGGGGTACCAGTCAGAGAGAAGTTGCTTTCATCTCACTGTGATGTGTGGCAACACTATGAGCCGTGCCTACTGCATCCTGTTTTATACAAGACAATACTATGCGCTATGTTTGGGGAAGTGTTTAAAGTGTAAATAGAAACTGGCAATTGTCAAAACACATGCATTATTACAATTGAACAAAGCGCATAATTTCCCTGAAAAACTTTTCCAATTACATGCTAGCAGTGTATTTACAAACTATAGAAGTCAGAAATAATACCTGTAAAATATGTTTTTTGTAGAACACAATGTTTGAAGGATAAAACAAGTTGACCACTAAATCCTTTTTTGTCCACTGTCATTTCTCTGCTCATGGAAATGGGGTTGTAACTTGCATATATGCAGTATATCTTCTTGCTTCTCTGTCTGTAAATGGAGAAACGGAAACGGAAAGTACTTGCTGTGAACTCTCTCTTATAAGGCCGCAATAAAGAAGAGTGTTGAAGGCCATGCAGGATGTGGGCGTTCAGAACAAACAAAATGCCTCTTGAAGATGGTGTGATTGACAGTAATAACTATCGTATCAATGCTCTGCTGCTGTTTGACTCGTGTAATTTGCTCAAAACATTTGAATGTGTCATGAAAAAAGGAAGATTCAGTCAAGGACCATAATTATTGTTTAGCATTTCAAAATTGACAGGATAAGAAGCACGACTGGCAAAGATTGGATTTTTTGACGCGCCCACTGTTTTGTGCAATTGTCAAAACCCACCACAAAAATGCTCTTGTTTATGTAGAACAGGTGGTAGGTGGTAGGTGGTAGGTGGTAGGTGGTAGAACAACTGTTATACCTCGTCCTGCACCTGTGACAAAGGTATATATATTCATATACCAGTAGAAAAAATGCTCGGATGTAGTTTTAAAGAAGGCAGCTTTTTTAATTACAGTAAATGGCCCATATTTCTGTACAGACAAATACTAACTAATTGTTACTGTACTGCTCAAATGTCATTATTGACCATTATATGTTCCCTATGTATTATATGTAAATGTGTTTGATATCTGATGGTGACACATGCAGCATGTGGCATGAGCCGTAATGATGAACACAGATGTAGACAAGCCCCGCAAATGTCAGTTATTCTTGTCACAGTGTCACATTCATTCTGCCACTGAAAATATCTTGCGCAATCTGGTTAATTAGTGCCTCGCTCACCATAACATATGTTCACAAATATGCAGCTAAGTAATCATTAATTTTCCCATGTCACAAAAGTGAAGCTTTTTGGTATGCTTTATGTGTTAATGATATTATAGTTGGTATAGTTAGCCTCTACTTTATTTTTTCAGGAGAATTACCATGTATATCTTCCCAAATAATTATTTTGGACAGACTATCAATCTACTGTGAAAAACAGTGGTGTGACTGATAGCTGGAGCCAGGCAGTCGAATCTCCTTTAATATGATGCATTTGGCAAAATTAGCCATCCTTGGTTCGCCCCATTTATTGCAAATTTATCCAAACAGTGTTGTAGACAATTATCCCCAACCACAAGACATTTCTGCACTAAATAGCTTTGTGTTGCAGTACAACAACACAATTTTCCCCTGGCTCTGAGCACTGTTGTGTGTTAATCTTATGTTGGGTCCAGGCCAAGCTTACCTCTTGACAGTTGGCTAAGTGACTGGTTTGTGTGACTGGGGAGGAACAAGGTGACAGCAGAGGTATAGCAGGGTGAGCAATGAGCAGTGATGCGCGCGGGGGCCATCTGTGAGTCGATACTGCGCTCCTTAGAGGTCAGAGTCGAGGAGGGACACACACCACACGACTGCGCCTTTATGTCTTTGGCCCAAATGACCTGCACTCTCTTCCTTTAAAAGAGGCAGAAAACAAGGCTGTTTGTTCCACTGATACTTTATCTTATCAGCATCCACGTGCACAAACCAAATTTACCCTCGCAGAGGAGATTCAGGTTTCTCCAAAAGGCAGCACAAAGTCATTATGAAGTCTTTAGTACACAGTTTTCATATATATATATATATTTAAAACAGTGAAACGTAGTGAATTTAGACTTGGTTTAGGTTTAGATTTAGGTGTAGACCTAGTTTATTTAGCTACGGATTCAGTTCTTGTGAGTTTTGTTTAGTGCATGCTTAGTTTATTGCATTTCTTCATAAAATAAACCCACACTGAACAAAACACAATTTACTGCAGACAAAAACAATATATGAAATAATGTATAAAACAATGATTGTTCCATAGCAAGTGACATTGATGAATTATATGTGTACTATTAATACCTGATGTTGATAAATGACTGTAAGAGCCATGAACCATTCATTCTCCAATTTGTCTGGCACCATAATCAATACTGATGGAGTTTCCTGCAGCTCTATCTCCCTATAATCACACTGTATCTAAATGTAATTGCTGAGGGTAATAAACAGTGATGCGCTCGGCTGTAGATGCACTGTACGTGTTGAGGTGCAACTTGATACTGGTGAGGTAGTAAATAACATAGACAATATCTGAGAGGCAGAGAGTGTGGTACAAATGCCAGGAGGTGACCAGGATGGGGCACCATCAAAGCACAGATCTATGATGGCACAAGCTTTCATCTGCTCAGGCCCAGGCGAGAGTCTATACTTAAGTCTGTCCTGCCCCTCTGTATTTACTGTGCTCCTCTTTCAAGCAGACCACAGGCTCATAAGAGAGACTTACAGGAGACATATTATGCAAAATAATCACTTTATTACATCAGTGTTTCCTCCTCATTAGTTTACTCAAAGTTGTATTTTGATTGTTTCTTACATGTTTTAGTGACCCTGTATTATACTGCAACTGAGGCTTTAGTGCTCAGAAAAGTGCTGTTATCCCCGCCCACATCCCGCTACTTATTTGTTATTATTTGAAAAATCATCTTGGTGATACATGTATGGCTCTAAAAATGTATGTCACGTAACCACTTTTCAAAGATAAAATTATGTAGCCCAAATGAAAATACACTTCTTGTTGTAGTGAAATGTTACTATCAAGTGGCTGGGCTTATGCAGTTTTTAACTAGAAATACTGTTTCTACAACATTATTAAGCTGTTTAATAATCCAGTTTACACTGAACCAAATATAAAATGATGATTTACTTATGTAGGTCTCTTTTAGGTAAAACACTTTGATTCAGAATATGTTTTTTCAATTGTATTGTCTTTCTCAATTAGCCAGTAAATTGCTAAATCTGTTAGCAAAATCATCATGAATTCTTCTGCACATACAATACAATACAATACATGTTTCAACATAAATTAAATAAAACTTAAACTTAACATTAAACAGCATGAACACATGCCTCTTGTTGTTGCTGATGATGATGACTAAAATATTAAAATATCCTACACTAATTAAGGTACTTTTTAATGATCCCAGGTGCCTTTTTATTTTATGATTTGCACAAAATACCATGCTGCTGCCCCACACCCATGCTCATTAGGCTCAATCTAACGTGCTTCTTATTAAATGAAGTAGGAAGTGACCCCAAATGGACTCATCAGAGGAGCCGTGGCGGCAGATGAGGGGGTTTATCTCACATGGCCTCCCCCTGCTCGTGAAAGTGGTCCACACCTGTGTTCCTCCTGCACACATCTGCTCGCCACACTGGTGCTCCTCCTTTACCTTCCACAGGCCCGCTGTCCATTCACGAGCATCTGCATATATTTGGGCCATCGTAGTAAAATATACAAAATGCTACTATTGCTTAGCATCATGTGGAGTTTTTTGGTCTGACATTTAGATTATGATGACCTTTACATTTAATTACAGTATTATTTTCCCCTTGGATCGCTAGAGCAAATCGTCTACACCTCTTACTGAACATGATATACTGTAGTTTACTGTTCAAAGTTTCATCCCTAATGCGCTGTCACATCTGTTTATGCACGCTGGAAGGATTAGGATATAAAAGTAAGATTTATTTTATGCATATTTTACACACATGCATTTACAATAAAAGCTAATGAGTTTGTTTGTAAAGTGCAACGGAAAGTGCTTTTTCAGTCATTCATGTTGTGTGCTTTGTATAGGATTTTAATTTAGCATACTCTGTCTGCTTTCAAAAGTTCTATTCAATCAGCCATTATTGTTTGGCACTTCTATGGAGTCCTTCCCAGCCACTCATCTTTGTCTCTCTGAACTCGGCTCCTCTGTTCCCGGAAGAAAGCAGCTCGGAGCTTCGCAGTGTAAATTAAATCCATGTCCAATATGCTTTTCAAAGAAAGGCACAGCAGTTGCCCAATAAGCTCTTCATATTACTCCTGTTTTGCGGGCATCAAAGTGAGTGCTGTCTGCAGGAGCCATTGCAGAAGTCCTAAAAATACCTTAATGCAATTCTATGGTCTTCACAGTGTTATCGACACACTTTTATAAACATTACATATTTCAAACCGGCCTTTTTGAAGCATGTTTTAACTTCTCGCGCACTTGTTTTTCATGGGTAATTTCAGTTTGCACGCTGAAATTGGTTCCCAGTCAACAAAGTGGTTCTCCCAGCTGTCCAGGAGATTTTCGCTTTGTGCACCGACAAAGCTGGTCAATCCTGTGTGTTCCTGTTTCTGTGTCTAAGGCTCTTGTCATGCTGCATGTTGTGTGAGGCAACCAGGGACAGAGCTAGCGGGGGATATCTGTTTGGACAACTGCTATTACTGCCTATTACTGCAGGAGGCCAAGGCCTAGATAAATTGGTTGAATCGTGTGAAAAGGACAAACTATTTTCCTACAGTTTGTAATGAGAGGGAGGCTGGAGTATGCTGGCGACAGGGGAAAATAGCAGAAAACATTGAGAGATTGATTTTGGGTACCAACATTACATTATTTTTGCAAGCTTTGGATGCATTTCTGTTCATGACATAATTATAGCCATATTGTCTATATTATAGAAATACTTAATCAAATTAGTAATGACATATATTGATTTATTGTCATAATACAAAAAAAATTGCTTTGTGTCAGTATAGAACTTATTTTCTGTTGAGATTGTCAGTTTTATGTAAATTGGAGGGGCACAATTCATGGCGTGATTCCAGAAAAAGGGGAAAAGGGGAATAGATTCTACACCCAGATGGGGGGCAAGAGCCAGATTTTCCCATTATTGATTGATTGTACTTTACTATGGAATAACCAAAAGGTAAATTCACGGAATTCACAAAATCTGATGATTTCTATTAGTGACTAAAAAATATTACAAAATGTATTATAAATATAAACCTTTTCCTAATCAACACAATGCCAATTCTGTGATGGTGTTTTGTGGTGTCACGTCTATACGTTTGCATCTGAGAGACATAATAGTGACGAATACAAACAAGCACATCATAGAGCAGTTTCAAGGTGTTGAAGTGAAATAAGTTATAGAGACAAAAGAGCCAGAACCTTCGTCTGTCTACAATATGCAGCCTCTCAGAATAGACTGATGGCACCACATAAAAGCTGTTTGTGGTTATCTCACAGTCAATACACAGCGACTGACACATTCAGTCCACAGTGCGTTTAGCCTTTCATGCCCTTACATTACTGTCAAACACATATTTCTTCGTGACATTAAGACTCAACCAGGAATATTTTCATCCAGCAGAAAAAAATGGACTTGCCTTTGAAAATCCTCTGCGGTGCTGTCCATGGAGCTCGTTTCCACCGACTTCACTGTGTTAGCTTTTCTACTCGAGACGGCCGCTTAATCAGTGTGTGGAGGTGCAAATTGAAAAACTAGCAGCAAACTCAAGACTTTTTTTGTCTCTCCATTCGCTTCTGTTAGCAAAATGTCCTGACTTGACAGCGGAGTGAGCATAATCTGCATAGTAGCATAAAACATAATGACATTTAGTCAATAAGCTGACATTGTTACTCTTGCCTAAGTACACATTTTGCCATGGCTTTGTCAAGGCGAGGAAATGTTATCACTCACTAAAGCAGCCACATGAATAAAGATGAGAGCCGAATCACAGTCACTTTTTCAGCTCCTGGGAATGCTTGAATAATAGCAGAGCTGTTTACGTCACTAAAATCTGAAGATTGTTGGTGTAAATGGTTGTCCAATTATGTTATGATACTGGTAAGCCCTTTTGTGTGTTCATACGTAATAGCTGTATTTGTAAAGAGTTTATAGAAATGACGTTATCCAAAAAAACATGCAGTAGCACCCTATCAAAAGGGTTTCACATACCATGCCAGGTAAGGTTTAAATGTAATACTTTACTGTGCCGATAGTTACATTTTTCTGCATTTGACTCATCATTCTATGTTGCTACTTGTTTGTTATCACACACAACACATTACCGGTATTATTACGGTATTAGATACACATGCAAAAGTAAGCAGAAGCTGTAAACCTCATATTGAATTTTCACCAAACCCTGTGAGATTCATGTTTGATTACATTGTAGATGGATTATTGTAAGAAGGGTCAAGCGCAGACGTTGAGTTAGACAAAGTTTTAAGCCTGAATTATAATGGCTGCCAACAACACATTTCTGTCCTTGAGGCAGGATTTTGTGCTGACACAGTGTGAAATTTGGACAATCAGGCAAGGCCAAAAACAACAGGAGGCTTGTTGCTAAAATAGAGTGTGGGGTTCTGCAGGCAAAAAAGAAGTACAACAAGGAGAAACAAAAGGACTAAAAATACCTGCTGCCCCTGGGAAGAGAAGAGGAGATGAAAAAATAACAGATGGACAGGGTAGTTCTTGTAAAGATATTAGGGGCACGGGCATGCAGTAAGTAAATGTCAGCAAGTGGAGGAGTGTGTGAGATGAGCAGTGGTCCGGGGGGAGAGCGTTCCGAATGGCTCTGCAGTTTTCTATCACTTTTACAGACGCTTTCATTTGTTGTTGGCAGCCTTAAAGGTCCGACTGTTATCCACTGTGCAGCCAAGTAACTTCTGGTCCAAGTATTATGAAAGAGCGATGCGTTATGAAAGAAATTGTGAAACAAAATAGATCAAGAATGTAAAGCCTTGGCTAATTAGGTCATATCATTATAATATTATAACATAAGGAATTATGAGGAATATGAGGAATTCTCCCCCACGAAATAAAATGGCAATATATATACATATATATATGGCTGCCAGGTGGCTGGCATAGTGTACACAAACATCTGCGCAGAGTATGGGCAGGTGACCCCAAGGACAAAGTGGGAAACACCTCCAAAGGTGGTGGAGAACGACCGAGCCAAGGTCCTCTGGGACTTCCAGATAAAGACAATGGCGAACCAACCGGACATAGTGGTGGTCGACAAGGTGCAGAGGAAAGCCGTGGTGGTGGACAGCGTGAAGGTATCGGTGGTGATCGGAGCACTTGGGGCAGTGACCCCCAAACTGGAGGAATGGCTTGAGCAGATCCCAGGAAAAACATCAGACATCTCGGTCCAGAAAAGTGCAGTGTTGGGAACAGCAAAGATACTGAAGAACCCTCAAGCTCCCAGGCCTCTGGTAGAGGACCTGACCTTGAAGGGGGAGAAATAGAGACCACCTCTATTTCTCCCCCTTCGCGGAAGGAGAGGAGGAGTTTATATATATATATATATATATATATATATATATATATACACATTTTGAGCATGTTGTTTATGTAAAAAGAGCATATTTCTGCACTTTCAGCACAGACATTTCTGTATAATTAAACTTCAACTAAAACAGTTAAAAACACATTTATGTTTGTTTGACATACTATCAACTTAATATTATTATAAAAGAATAGAGATTTACATTTTTGTGAATATCGTCTAGCCATCCACAAGCTACCTTTTGTGCCCGCCCTAAGCTTTAACAAATGAAGCACCAGAACGGGCCCTGGGTTATTATGTCAAATAAATAGGCAAATAACTTCACATTTCTCACAGAATAACAAAAAAAAATGATGTGACACCAGAGTTTTTTAGGTGAGTCCTTGATTGTGTAAATGGGTGCTTTGGCCTATTTGTCACTTTGTCATGTACCTGAAATCATAAACTCATTTTCTCATGAACTGACAGGACGATGAGTTTTCTCCGATGAATGGCGGTCATTATGGCGGAAAGTACAGCCTGGTTCTCTCTGGGGCGTTGCAGGTGTGGACAGAGAAGGGCATAAGCATGTATCAAAGCCTTTGGGGAGGGGCAGACTCCGGGTACAAAGGTGCAGTGGTTGAGGCAGAAGGGGCGAAATATCAATAACACACAAATAAAGGACTTAAAATGCAATGTCTTACTGAAAATGCAGGGAGATTTAATAAAGGCAGAGGTATCCAGGCAAAGTTCAAAGTGACCACATGGAAAGGCTTGAATGTAGTGATGGGCGAAATGAACGACGCTTCGTTAGATTATGAAGCACGTGTCAGAGTTTGTGTCCTTTCCGGCGAGTGATGTCATCAGAGTTTAATGATTTGAAGCGCCGTTTGTCTGACGTTGTTCAGAAAGTGGTTCCACTCGGCCGAGTTGTGTCGAAGCAAAGGGATTCCCTCGTGATCTGTGCCAGGGTTTGAGTCATGTATTGGTTAATATTGGTGCTTGTTTTACACTGGGAAAGCTCTCAATGAAAATAAAGTTTAAATGACCCATGTTATCATATTGTCCCAGTGGTAATAAACGGTTATAACAACACGTGAACATGACTATCTGCAACAATGCTTGTAATTTAATCGCCGCTGCAAACACGCACAGTGTCCGTCGAGAGTGCAGTAGAATGGGAATTAAAGGCTCATTCTTGTCATGTAATTTAAGTTTTGACACAGATGAAACATATTAGGGACGGGACTAGCAATCATACAAGAAGGAATGCAGACATGGACCAGGAATTGAAGTGATCTTAACTGTACGTATAGAGCTCAGGAGTGGAAAGTAAATGTACTGTACTCTTTTAGATATCTGTACTTTATTTAAGTACATTTAACAGTGGATACTTTTTTCCTTATTTCTCACTACATTGGAGAGCTCGTATCTGTTCTTTTTACTTGAATACACCTTTGAATTGGACCAAAAAGTCTACTTTTCATGTGGTTATTTTTAGAATGTTCATGGTGGTGTTCTACTGCTCTAAACTTTTTGAGTTCAAGCTTGATCTTTGAGTAAACCTAAATATACACATAACATTCACATAAAAATGAGTGCATTGATTCAAAGTGTCTTTATCAGAATCACCTTATTCAACATTTAGTGTTAGATTGGTACTTCAATGCTTTTACTGAAGATTTTTTTATGTGCTGCTTAAACGTTCCATTTTTTTTCCTGTATTTGTACTTTTTTGAGTACTTCTCCCACCATTGTCCAGACTAGGGCTGAATTCATTTAATTGGTTGCAATTCCCCCAAAGCTATTTTCTTCCAGCAGCTATTGCAAACATGTATTGTTCTGTTGGTGGGTGTAAGTCTATAGTGAAATAAAAAGAGGAGAATCTCAGAAAACAGCTGCAGGGCTTGCCAGCGGGTTTTAATTCCCTTTATCCACATGTGAGGTGCTTATGCATGTGTGGTGGGCACATTTTATGACCTAAATTCAATTAACTTTTCTCTCACAAGTATGCGCTCTTAAAATCTTATGAGCTTCTCCAACTACAGAGAATTTATTTCAGAACCAAGGCTTAAATGCGTTTGTTATTTCATGACAGAACCAGGTAAAGGCATGGTTTTCATTTCCCCAAGATATGTCTTTCTGTAGGATACATACTTATCCACACAGACTTGCTCTACATTCTTATGTGACTTATGCCTGTGACATTTTGTGCTTCCGTGCTGTTTGTTGTTGGCTTTCAAAAAAGCTCATTGATTGTTTTGAACTCAAAGTCGACTTTAACATAATCTTATAGTGTTTGATGGCAGTGGCAGTGCTTTTTTAATAAAAGTAAGCCTTAAATAAAAAGAAATAACACAAAAAAGTCTATACAAGAACATTTCTGAATCTGGGACAGTGCTCTATATTAACTTGCAGCTTAGTATTACAGCTATTGAAAATATGTGTTGTCTAAAAAACTGTTAAACACTGATCATGCTCACAAATGTTTTTAACATTCAGTGTGCTCTTGAGAAATTAGAGCATATGGAGAAAAAAGATTGGAGTTTAGTTGTGCTCTGAGATTTTAATAATTTCTGCCTTGGAGTAGCAGGTGCAAGTCAGACACAGGTGCTCATTTTTATTAGTGCCAAATGTTGTCTCCTAGCAACCCAGCTGTGGGAATAGCTGCAAGCCCCGCCCTCTGCCCCTGGGGTTGCTCCAGTTGAGATTCTGATTAAGGCTCGAGGCCAGTCTGAGAGGGGATTTCAAATCATCAGCCTGCCTCTTCAGAGTGGTGGGAATCTGGCAGCCCAGGAGCATCCACAGTCCAGAAAACTGAACCAACTTTGATGACTCAGCGTGCCGCGTCCTAACAGCCTCGTACAGCCCTGTGGCGCTCTGATCAGGCCCGCAGAGGACTGGAGGAGTCAGGACAGGCTTATCAAAATATGGAACAATATTCAAATCCAGCAGAGGGTTGGAGTGTGAACAAAATGCTTGGAACTTTGGGAATGTTTCTATCTCATCTTTGAGGTTCAGAGGATGTGCAGTGGTCAAGAAGTTGTACACAGATTGCATTATTTTATTACATGCCGTTTTCAAATGCACACATTCATTTTTTAAAGGTATTGAAAGGAAAGAAGGAAGGTTCTTTGTCCACCATGCATTCTCTGGCATGTAACTGGGCAGGTATTAAAAAAGAAAATCTGATTAGGTTGTGTCAATTTGAATTTGAATATGGAATATAACACATACAAAATGCTGCCTAATGGTCTCCATGGAGATATTATTGCTTTGTCTGGAATGTTCCACTGTTCCACCTACTATAATAATTCCACTTTTACCACTGCTGCTGCTGCTCCTTTTGCACTTTTACCTATGTAATATTTATTTTTGCTCCATGACATGCATTACCAATCTTGCAAAAGGTGTAAAAGAAAATAACTTGAGTAAAAGTAGTTTAGTCGAGTTAGTCCTGGGAAAAGTGCATTGGTTATCAGCGATGGCCCTTCACTCCATTTTCTTCCCTTCCTCATTAGTATCAAGACGAGCGCTGATCAAAAGGACTTGGCGATGATGCAGAGCCAGACTTAGATGCTGATCCAAAATAGGTTAAAGAGGCAGTGATAAGCAGGGAGAAATAAGAAGTGAAAGATGTGATATGGAGTAAAGGAGATCAGAGCAAACATTAGCGAGCCAATCCAGGCTGATGAAGGCCAGATAGTGAGGGAAGGAGGGAGGAGCAAGGAGCGGAAGGAGCTAATATGCTGACCCACTTTGCTCGCGCCGCCGCCACCGCACTGAGACTCTGGGCAGAGCCGCTGTAAAGATGGCACACAGCAGGCTAGAGGGGGCTAACAAGTGTTCAGCCCCGCAGCTCCAACTCATAAGATCACAACTGTTTTTTCAACGGTTCACATTTCCAAACACTTTAAATGTGCATCTGCATTTGTGTATAACCCAAACAAGCCCGCAGGAATTCAAGTGTAGGGCAGGAGTTAGGCACCAACATCTTTATATGAAGTCCAGTTCCTCACTTATTCTGGGAATCTATGGTAATACACCAAATAATTCACATTATGACATTCACCGTTTCAAATTGATCATGATTCATTTACATTTAGCTTTATTTGCTCTAGATCAGTGTTTCCAGCTGAGCACTTACCAGGGGTACTTTGAAGGCTTTCAAAAAGAATATAGATTAAAACAATATTAAAGGTTGAATTGTAGTGTCTTAATATTTCTTTGCATTTTACATCCTTAAAAAAAACCTTTGGACGTCGGTATAATTAAAACAGCAAAATGTAATAACAGTTCATTACCATAGTAAACACATTTAGTTGTGTTAAGCTTTGGGAATACTCAGTACAAAAAAGTTTGGGAACCACTGCTGCTAAATGAGATAAATCAAACATATCTGCCACTTCACGCTGTCATTTGCTCAGAGCGGAAAGGAAACGGACCAAATTAGTTGTTTATGTGTAAAAGTGTTTGTTTGAGCTCAGAGGTGCATTAAAGGTGGAATGGACGATTTTTTTCAGCAAATTTTTTATCATATTTCCTCGTGGTGTGGATAAATCATTTGTCCTGCCACGTATCAATCATAAAACGCACCTACCGCTCACCTGCAGCCGCGTCAGGCTCGTCCCCACGTTTCCGCGTGCCTAAGCGCATGGATCTATCATAATATAGTTCCCTCAGTGTACGGGGCAAAATGAAGACGGAGAAAGACAGTTCGAGCTGAAGCAGAAGTGGACAGAAATCTACGGGAGACAAGAGATGCGATGCGCTCCGTTGCGCTAATAAACAAACGCACGTGTGTGTTGTATCAGTCCGCACGGGCGAGTGCGCATGCGCACTTCCGCCTGAGTTCTCAAATCGCCGAAAAATCGTCCATTGCGCCTTTAAACAAATAATTGCTGAATCGCAGTATGACATTATAAGCAAACTATAGCATAATATCACAGGGGTCAGGTCACAATTCCAATTTTAGTATAATGTCACCCATGCCTAGTTGACAGTAAGAACTCAAATTATCAGTGCATTAAACTGTAAGATCTGAATATAGGAATAAAGAAATTAAGGATCTTTGACTTTTACATCAAACTATTAATCACTCTATTATATCCTAGCTGCAGTGTGTGCTAGACACAATTTACATATTTTGTTCTTTCTGTTGCGACACTCAATTTAAAGTACAAATCGAACTTTACTTGAATTCTATACTTTATTACTACTATAGTATAAAAAGCTTCAGTTGTAGTCATCTGGACTCAGTTAGAAAAAAATAGACGTTTCGACTCTCATCCAAGAGACATTGTCAATAAAAGAATTTAGATCGAGAACTCCGATATTTATACTGTTCTGTGGTAAGTCCACTACTTTATTACTTACTACTTACTTTATTACTACTATTATTATCACTACTGCTGATGCTGATGTTGCTGCTGCTGCTACAACTACTACTATTTATTCAACCTCTAATAGTCCTACTACTATGAATGAATCCCTATGCTGTTTTTTCTTTTTTTCAATCACAATGTAGAAAAATAGCACTAGATTATCATGGAAAGTCTGTTGAATATGTATTTTAAACTCCCAGTGAGTGTCTGAGTGGTCCAACCCCTGAAGCAGTCTATAAAAACATCAATGTGATCGCATTGAAGGTTTGAATTCACAATTATGACCATGATTATGATACTATTATGTAAAACAGCAGCAGTAAAACATAATTAATTCAGTCATTAGGTTCTATGTTACTATGTGTAATGAACAATCGCATATTGTGGAATCGTGCTGACACTATTATACATTTTATAGCTTTTTTTAGGGCCGTTCTAATGTTTTTAATAAATAATCTGCTTTGAGATACATTGCACCTGACTAAATCTATCCAAGGCTTGAGCATTTATCTTGTGCAACGCAATGTTTTGTATCATTTATCAAACCGTGTCGGTGCATTTTTTGACAACCTATACCACATGCAAGCTTCATTTAACTTCTGACAAAACTCTCAAATACCAAACACTTGTCCTCTCCTAACAAAATGCCCAATTGCGCTACCACACAAAAAGAAAACCATGCGTATCTTGTGGACCGCTACATTAAAATCGAACAATAAAGCGCGCGCGTCTTCCCCAACAGCAGCAGGCGCGGCAGTGATGCTTTGACTTTGCAGAGACATCCTTCAGTACATACGGAGCGCCAGTGTTTGCCATGGCTCCTGTATTGAATTTGTCATCAAACACAGCGACGAGCAGCGGTGTACTTTGGAGACACGTTCAAAGACCTGACTAGTAAGACTGTGCGCATATGTGCGAGTGTGGATACAGTGTAGTGTGTGTGGTACTGGCGTCTGAAGATGCGTGTCCTTGGAAGGGGCTTTAGTCCAGTGCTGGCGATCAATCAATGGGCCCTGTTATGTGAAAGGGTCATGTAGACAGAGCCGCGCTCTCTTCATCACATTGGAAGGGTGGCCTTTTCTGAAAACACCACCAAAAAAGAAGTGATTTAATGTCTATTTTTGGTATGGTTCTTGCCCGGACTGGAATTAAAAACTATAAATGTGTAGCTTACAAAGTGTACGATACTGACATTTCAAACTCCATGTTGATATGCAAAGGCTTGACACTTTGATACCACAATGATAATAAAAGCACTCAAATAATGTAATTTTAACCACAACACAATTGTACCTCTTGTTATATTAACATGGGATTTTATATTAGTTCTTTATCCAATTCATTCTAAAACTATTCCGGAAATGTTCAGTATCCATTTTTTCCCCCAGTATCAATTCTACTTCAAATGAGTTTGCATACTATCTATACCATTGATTAGCATCAACATTTGGTAACATTTTACCTTCAAATGTATGCACCAAACACATTTGACAACATTCTCTCAAGATAAATTCCAAATAGCGACATGCAAAAATAAGTAAAAAGCATATTCTTAGATCTTAAACCCTTTTGTTGGGGCATTTTACGCAACAAAGCATCTGCCTCAAAGTCACTGATGACTGATTGCAATGATTGAGTAACTTTAAAGTGTTGTTAAATTGATTATATGCTTGAACCTTTGTTAAAGCGCTTAATTAATTCACTTTTTATTTTTTCTCTTCCCGGGATTGCCATCGTCGGTTATTGTTGCCATTTTAATATCTTTCTCATCAGATACATATCCACTGATCTTTTTGAAGAATGGATGATGTATTACAAGTTTATTTAAAAAAAAAACAACTCTGTTGTTGTGCACTATTGTCATCACTGGTTTCAAAACATCTAAATTATCTTTAGCTGCAATTAACGGTTTCCAATATGAAAATGAACAACAGAAGATAAATAAAGTATTTTTATAGTGCCTCGTTTATTTTGTGCAGCTGCGAGGGAAGATTAAAAAGGAGAATGCCATGTCTTACTGCCCTTAGAAGTTGGGACAACATAAATCACCCTGGGTGTTTCTAGCTCTATGATGAATGGCAGAAAAGTCCAAACTCAAACCTGATATGGATGTCATTTCCCTTCATATTTGGATTAGTAATTGAAACAGATGTCTGGAAGGCACAGGTCTGTGTGTGGTGACACACTGTTCTCATGGGAACTGTTAAGCTGGTAATAAATGGATGTATGTATGACATTAGTGGTTTCAGTGAGGGTTAAAAAACAGCAGTGCGATATCAGTCAAGCTCAAATTGTCAAGAGATGTGGATTATGAGCGTGATGAATGATGCCGGGCCACCTGGACTGCAGTACGGCTTCTGAAGCGGCTTACTTCAGAAACACTCTGACATTTTTGACATTAAGTATCCTCAGATATGTTAAATGCAGGTGAAATTATGAAACTGATTAAATAAAGCACATTTATTTTTGAAATATATATTTTTAACCTTACATGAACACGCAAGTTTTTGGGATATACACTTAAAATGTAGACACTGCTCTATTGTCTCACATATTTACAGTATTTCTTGTGTAAAACAGAATGGGTGATGTTGTTCTTGGATAGCTAAGCCTTTACAAACATGTTCAATGCCTGAGGGCAGCTGGATCAAGTTTGTTTTTCCCCTTTTTACTGAAAGCAGTGAATGCTTCACTCACTGTAGATTCAGGTGTTGTGTGGAAGAAGGTCATTCTGATCAGGAAACTGCAGCACTGCATTCTATAGAATAGTGGACAATAAATGACTTGAGCAATGAATACAAAACATAATTGAAAATTAAAATAAAAAGCATACAAAAACATTAGGATCCACAATCATTATTCACATTATTGACAAATAATAACAAACAACAAAAGTTAAATCATTTATTTTATTTTAATATTTTCTAATACTTCACTGTTCCAACAGTACAGAATGTGACCAGCTTATGAAATCACACATTCTGAATGCAAATGTAGTTATTGTGATTAATGTAATTTATTTTATCTATTATTATTGTATGGTATTATGAAATATGTTCCACATGAAGTGGATTTAGATATAAATACAGCCACATTAAAAGCACTTCAGAGTTAGGTTTACTTTTTTGGACTATAGATATTTCCCAATAATAGTTTTTTTTTTCCTATGATTGTATAGGGACCTAAATAATCACAATTACTGATTAAAATCCCTAATATGGATGTTGAATTTAGATTGGGTAAGTTTAAGCATGCAATAGTTGCTTAGGTAGTTGGTTTGATGAGCCAGCACATACTGTTGTTCAGGCTACAATAGTGAAGGACATGTTCTGACCATCATTTTCATTTCATCCTTTGTAAATAACAGTTAAAGGTTGTTGTATGTTTTACTGAAGAGGTTGAATCCAGTTCCTGTCTCTGAACACTGCTTTATGTTTGGTGCACTGTTTCTTATGCATTTATTTATCACTCTTTTTTCTTCCCCCGTTCATACTGATGTCGTGCAGTTGAAGCCTGACTTGCGTGATTAAGTACCTCAATGTATTCCTTTGATTTTAGGAATGTATCTGCGCTCTGCTGCCTGGAAGATTATTTTTCGGCAGTAAATAAATATTCAAGAAAGCAGAAAAGTGAACCGTGTCAAGGCAGGCAGCAGTGTGATGTAGTTGTGACCTTGGCTTGTGCACACGTGTTTACATGTCATTTTGGATAGTGAGAAATGACAGAATTCGGAAAGTTTCACAAAATATCATCCAGGTCAAGAGTATTCATAGTTTTTTTGTTTGTTTTCGATATCCTTTCGCGGCATACACAACAAATGTTATTTATTACACATTTTCCAAAGCAAGCGCCTCATCCGTCACCACCAAAATGATAATGTCCTCCGCTTTCCTTGCACCTAAACATCTCACCTGGAATCTTTGATGGAAGCAGCTCTTCTTTATGACTGGATTAATGTCTAGTGACACTTCTGCCTCCTGCATCCTCGGTCGAGATGACAAAAAATGCTCCAGAAACGAGATGGTGAAGTTACGTGGCCATAGAGGCAAGATTTCCAAAAGTAATCCAAAGTGGAAAACCAGTGTATCTAAATGTAAATATTCCTTCGCCATGTCCGTGCAGTCATACATATATGCATCACCCAAGGTCACATCAGCAGCAGAGCGCAAGTGTGACAAAGGGAGGGATTCGGGCTGCGCTATACGAGAGATTTCACTAATTCCCTCTTCCATGTTAGACTTAAATACCTTTCTATGTATCTCCCAATGTGTAAGTACTTCAGACGGAGCGCTCAACATGGAATACAGGGCAAAATCGTTCACAAATCTACATTTCCCCTCACTGCGATAAAGCTGTAGGAAGTTTTGTACTCTCCTCTTTGAATTGGCAGAAGTGTTCATTTACATAAATCTAAGGTAGCTGTTCCATCCCAAGATCCATGTGTATTTTTCAATGTTTTTATTATCATTACATTTGTTTAGCCAGCAAGACTCATTGAGATTCAAAATATATTTCAGAAGAGAGACCCAGCTAATAAAGTCAATACAACACAGACCGAAGTAAGACATCTGAATTTAATATACACACAAGATGAACCTCTTGAACAAAACAAAGAATGTATTAAAATGATATGGTTTACACGATCTGAGAAAAATATTGAATTGTGAGTGCGATTAGATTTATGATTTATGTTTTAATAATAGGATTGTGTTTGAGCATTTTAAACATGGCCAGGAGAATTGACTAAAAGACTGAAATATGAACAGATAAACTCTAAAAGAACATGTTTGTAAGGATCTAAATTACAGGGTTAGTAGTTTTCATGCACAAGACGACAAAATATTTTTGGGTTGTTTTTTTGGAGGACATTTTTTATTTGCTAATTGCATCCATTCCATTTGCAATGTCTATTTATCATTGAGCAGCCCTAATATAGTTATAATATAGTTGGCAAGATTTGTGTTGCTCCGGTTGGAAACGCTTTATGAAAAGTGTTTTTTTATTGTTTGACATATTATGTAAAAAAATATATATTTTCAGTTCAGAGTTTAAGCAAATTAATCATCACTTGATTTGTATTTACTTTGTGCACTGTCCCAATGCTTTTTGAAATGTGTTCATTACCTTACGGAAACTTATTCACACAAAAAAGCAGCATTTGCTGAGCTGCATATCAATATTTTATTATTTGTACCTTTTCAGTTCAAGCAAATCCATCCTTGTGTTTTTGATATTGACTCAATGGAGTCATCAGTGTACACTGGAGAAATACACTCAAACAAAAAATCCATTTCAGCCATCTTAGGTTCATATGAAAAATGTGTTCTTTCAGGGGGGTTGACAGGCGTTTGTATGTGCAGCCTTATGTTACGTTTCTTTCACTCCACTTGGTCCTAAAATGGAAAACAGATTGTAGTTTTATACAATGGAAAATTATCCAAGGTCATAATGTTAAAATTTCTTCTTGTGATTATTCTGGTCACAATACAATGGGAAGAACAAAATAATACTAATCATGACCATTTTAGAAGAAAAAGGAAGAAGTTCAATATAATCACACCATGTACCACTTAAGAAAATATATGACCTTCCAAGTACCACCAGATCAGGTCTGAAACAGTAAATAAACTAGGACTAAACTGCAAAGCCCCAGTGGTAAACATACCACAGTTTGAGAACCACTGAGACTGACTAATTGTAAGCTGTTTATGGCACATTCATTCAGAGCTGGTCACTCTTTTCAATCTGGTTTCCGCAAACATTATTCTACGGAAACCGCATTGCTAAAAGTGTCCAGTGACATTATGATGTCTGCTGATTCTGGGAAATGCACGGTTTTAGTTCTGTTGGATCTGTCTGCAGCCTTTGACACTGTCGACCATCATATCCTGTTGAACAGACTGAGGGACCTGATTGGACTATTGGGGTCAGTTCTTCATTGGTTTTCCTCATATTTATCCGGTCGGAGCTTTAGTGTTGCTGCAAACCAAATAATGTCCGACTCAGCTGATCTGTTGTGTGGAGTTCATCAGGGCTCCGTTTTGGGTCCCGTCCTATTTCTGCTTTATATAATTCCCCTGGGAATGATCATTAAAGAGTTTAGTGATGTGTCCTATCACCTGTTCGCTGACGATATTCAGCTATATTGCTCTTTTAAACCTTCTGAGATCCAGAAGCTGAACTCCTTGGTCAGTTGTTTAGTGCAAATAAAACAATGGCTGAGTCAAAACTCCTTGCAGCTAAATGCTGACAAAACAGAAACTCTGATTATTGCCCCTGATGATGCCATTCCAGGGATAAACCAGTACTTGGGTGTTTTAGGCCAGACTGCTAAACCAAGTCTTAGAAACTTGGGTGTTGTCTTTGACAAAGACATGTCTTTAGAGCACCACTCCAAGCTATTGACGAGGAACTGTTTCTTTCAGTTGAGGAAAATCTCTAAGCTCAGGAAAATGGTGTCTCAAAATGACCTGGAAGTTATAATTCATGCCTTTGTGTCTTCACATTTAGACTATTGTAACAGTTTGTTTTCCTGTCTTAACAAGAAGGAACTCTCTCGTCTGCAGCTGGTCCAGAACTCTGCAGCGAGGATCTTAACCCGCACAAATAGAAGGGCCCACATTTCACCCATTCTCAAAGCCCTTCACTGGCTGCCGGTCTCCTACCGGATACAGTTTAAAATTCTTGTTTTAACTTTTAGAGCTTTAAATGGTCAGGTCCCATCGTACATCAGCGATCTGATTAAACCGTACGCTCCCTCTCGCTCACTAAGGTCCTTGGATCAGAAACTGTTGTTGGTTCCTCGCACCCGTTTTCGGACCAGAGGAGACAGATCCTTCCAGGCTGTTGCCCCCAGACTCTGGAACGATCTTCCGCTCTCCGTTTTATTCTGTGTTTTGTGAAGCACTTTGTGACCTCTGTCTGTGAAAGGTGCTATATAAATAAAATTTACTTACTTACTTGTGTAAGGATTGGTGATCGATTGGACAATGGGAATGATTGAATGAAGATTTCACTCTTGTTCGTCCCTAATCGTGAATAATTGTTAAATTGTGATGATTCTTCTTACAGTAATCTTACATTCTCACTCTCTCTTTATTAAGTATACAAAAAGTTGAATTAAAACTTGGCAGATATTAAAATACTAAAGTGAATTTCCATCACTTACATTAACATTTGATATTGTGGCATCCCTACTCTGGTGCATCTGTTATAGAGTATTTATTTCCCTGACTTTTAATTCTAGCAAATAAAATAAACATTCTACTATCGTGGCTGCAGTTCTTTACCCAATCAGCAGCTCTAAGTGCTCGCTCTGTTCTCCTGTAGCATTAGGTATGAGTGCTGCCCTCTGGGTCCACAGCTCCGTCAGCATTTCCAGCAGTAACAGTGTGAACTAAAGCAGAAGTCAGAGACATCTCCCTGGTCTGTGCAGAATCCTCCAGCACTCATCAAGTCCTCCCCACACTAATTATACCGGGCTCTTCAGACTGCTCACCATTGCGCATTTCGTTCACAGTATTTTTCTGCCCCTAAATGCCCCGTCCCTGGCTCACTGCTCACGGGGAGCTGGTGGGGTGGATGACTTTGTCTTTATCACCTTGCATCAAACAGGGCTTTTCCTTCTGCTGCTGCTGCTGGTTCTTTTGTAAAGAAATGCCAAGCACCTGAGCCTGTATTTGCTCTCATGATGTGAGCTGGAGGTGCAGACTCTGGGGCTCTACTCAAGATGAGTAACAATAGAAGCAAATATGAATGCAATTTGCAGGGGAAATATATTTCACTGGTGAATTCTAAGGAAAATATATATTTTTTACACCCTGAAGAATATTACCAATGTTATAAGGTGTACATTTTTTTTGCCTTTGTTTTTACGTGGCATATTCTGTTATTAACAAATCACGTTGCATCATTTGGGTACAACGCTTACAGTATAATGCCTCTAAAATGTTCTGATTCCATGTTATTTGATAATTCAACCAAGCAATCAAAATCATGGATAGAAAATCTATCCGCTTTTATCACTGCCACATCCTTAATTATTATAAATGATTAAGTTTTGAAAGCAAATTATGTTTCAAATGTTTTAATAACTTGGCCCCTGGCCTGAACCACTCAGAACATTTATAGTAAATAGCAGCAGAGTAGATTCAAAATGATCATTTTGTCCTAAAGACGTCATTCATCGTGAGATTTTACAGTTTTTAAATCCCACAGTGCAGGACGTCTTTTGGACAATCATTTTTTTCCGAAGAAGAGCTTCCACTAAACTGTGGAAGTCATTACCCAGTGAAATCAAATGCATTGCTGATGTAAAATTGTTCACCTCCAGACTCAAGTGCCGGCTGAAAGAAAATCAGAACTGTACCCACTGTAAGTGGTATGAAAGTGTAAGAGTGAGGGCCAAAGAATGGGCTGTGTAGATTTAATCAATTAAATGTTTATCATAAAGATCAGGATTTAAAGTAGAATTTACACATACCAAACTTTATAATTTTAAACTTTGGGTTTGACAGATCTTACAGAAGGAACTGCTGATATCCAATTCTAAGTTTTAACTTGGAAAATACAGGTGAAATGTTGCTATTTTTTAGCCAGAATAAAGAAAATTAAACCTGGCGCTATCATGTTTGTCATTTCCACTCATAAAAGGTCTTTTTATCTGAAAAAAAGTAAACAAAGATTTTTTTTTCCCTGTTCACCTGCAGTCTGTGGTCTTATTTGCTTTTTATTCCGCTTCTTTCACCAAATTGCCAAGAGCAACATTTGTCATAGATTTCAGATGAATGACGACCTTCTTGTTGCAGCCATCGCCTTCTTCCTCGAGTGAACACATAGAAAAATAATCCACTGCCATATTTGTGCCAGTTCGACCAAATTAAGCATTCTGTTGTGCTCTTTGGAATCATATCATTAGTGAATATAAGATAAGATATTCCTTTATTGTCCCACATGGGGATTCCTCCTAACCCTGCGTCACCTTTGTTCCTTTTGGCACTCACTGGTGTGGTCCATATGTAGAGGCAGCAGCCAAAAGCTAATTCCAGGGAGATTGAATTAATGAAGCGTCAAAGAGTGGCCAGAGACGTGCGTCCAACATGCTGGACACACATACACACACACACAGTCACTGCCATGCCATGTGTGCAGCCGGGCGCCATATCCATACAGCTCAACAAATGCCTTTATTTCATACCTCAGTACCAGCGCCACATGGCTTATCTGGCAACCCAGGCTTTTCATTCCGTTTGAAATCCTCCGTTTGCCTTTTGTTTTGCCGAGTGCTCACATTATTCATTTATGCACAATGGGACGTGTATCACTGGAAGAGGATGACTTACATTGTCATTCAACAGCAGACGGTGCATGAACTTAACAAGCTCATTACGTTTATTTGGTTTTCTTTTTCTTTCTTTTTTTCCATAATGCTGTTGTCTCTTCAGCTGGTGGAGAAATATGACGGCTTTGAGCTGACACCGTGTCACCAGTAAGAATGGAATTACACTCAGATTAGGGACCAGAGCGGGTTGTTGTCATTGAAAAGCCTCGTCTTAACTTGTTTTGGCTGCTCATTTGTGATTTTTTTCCCCCTCAATTTATAAATTTGCATGTTCACACTGAAACAGACTAATCTCAAACAGGTAATATTGATTCCCTTTCTGAAATTTAGATATTAAATCACAGTTGTCGATAAAGTTGGAACAAATCAATCAGTAGTAGTCACAGATTTCTAGAAACGTGCACGACTTTACGTGTACTTTTAGTTTTTAGTTTAGTAAGTTTTATCAGAAAAGGTTGAATTTCTTTTAAGGAGAAGATGTTTGTGTTGGCCCTGCGACAAGTTGGCCACTGTCCAGGGTGTACCCCGCCTAAGGCCCGAAGTCACTGGGATAGGCTCCAGTCACCCGCGACCCCGAAAGGGAACAAGCGGTAGAAAATGGATGGATGGAGAAGATGTTGTAGAGCAGGAATTAGAGTCTAATTGCAAAAAATCTCCATGTTTAAAATTTCCCTAAAACTATTTTCCTTTTGTTACCATCTTCTACAGGTCTCATCAATGAAAGTAATGTCCAGTAGATTCAACGAGGAATGGAATTATATTTTTATCACAATTAAAATACATTTTGCTTTTGAAAACATACAAAGAGTAAACTACAAACTAAAATGAATCTGATCTGTTTTTGCCAATTAACATTTCAATATACTTTGCATTGGATACAGCCACAAAGAGAAAAACATTGCATTTAAAATACACGTTGCGCTCTCCAGTGGTGTAGTGGTTTAGGGCGCTGCACATATGTGATTGTTACCTTGACAATCCTAATCCAAAGAGGAAAAGAGTGCCGTTATTCTGTCAGACTCAGCCCGCTTCAGTCCAAACCTGGATTGAGAGCATCCGACACTCTCCATCAATCTACTGATCCGCCTCGTTGTCACACACCGCTGACACTTTGGACATGTTACCCCCCTCAACACGGGCGCGAAGGATGAGGAACCCAAAGTCCTGAATCAGCTTCTTCTGCGGTGTTCAGCGGCTACTTATAAAGATGGAAAAGATCATTGTAATACTCACTGTACAATATTGAATAACTAAATGAAAATACTGTTAATAGTATTCGTTCTAAAACACATTTGGTCTTCCATCCTGGATAAGTGACAAGTGGATGCAAATGGAAGGGTAATATATTGAAAGTTTAGATATTTTTTATTATATTGTTTATGTGCAAAATTTGAATATTAAGTATATAATTTGTTATGCTACAAAAAGAGCTGATTAAAAACCACAATAAAAAAAGAAAAAAAGGAATGGCGTGTACCTTAAAATATGTCTTTACTTTTTAATTCATTTGACAGATATTTCACATTTGTCTGATAATTGAACCACAACTAAAACATTTGAAGTTTTAACACATTTCTATTGGATTTTCATACACAAAAATAATATCAAGATATATATTCAAGTACAGACAAACTGATGTCCAGTCATGATGAAAATGAAGTGAAAGTGTTCAAGCAAAGGTATATAATTCACATATATTACCATAGCATTACTTTATATGACGGTTGATGACTAAATCTGTCAGTCGCACAGCTTTTTATAAATTGCGCTGTACTTTTATGCAGTGCTTCAGCCATCGTTTGCGTTCTCTACATCTCCCAAAGTGCTGCGCTCAGCCCGAAACCATCGCCCGTGGCCTTGTGTCACCCTGTTAGGCATGAAACACAGATATTACAGGTATTCGCCTGGAAAATTTAACCTTCCTCCTTTAGGCCTTTTTATTAACCAACCTTGGCGAGTACGTTGTCAGCATGACTGTTACTGTGATCCTCCAAGGTTTCAGATCAGATACTCCCTTGTTACCGCTTACGAACAAGACACCGGGACATTCCACTCTTCCATTGCTCTCGCCGTCCTAAATCCCACAATTACAGGGTTTCTTATCTTCAAATTCAGCACTCTCTCATTTTAATTACAGTTACTTGCAGCCGCTGATCTGGTGTGCGCGCTCACCTGTTTTAATATAGTGGTGCTTCTGCTCAGATTTCCCCACAGAGGAGACAGCCACAGAACTGAGGCGGATACTGATGTTGCCAATAATTGAAATTAACAATCCCGTACACTTGGACCCTCCCAATCACAACCTAATTGCTTCGCTCATTAAAAAAACGTGTCTTTGTGATCTGTGCCAGATTCCATATTAAACCAGATTATTGGCTTTTGCTGGTACATCATTTCTTACCGTTGGGTCATTTGGTGTGTCTGTGCATGATGCCAGGCTATAGACTTTTAATATAGGCTTCATTAGAGAGGTTTCACTGCTCCGGATGTCATACGCCTTTCCAATTGCTTTCTGTGGAAGAGCTTCAAGTGTAAATTTAATTACACTTCTGAAAAAAATGGATTTAAATGGATAATCCACTGTAGCCAGTAATTGTTGCGTTTTTGGAACTATGTCAAGCCTGTAGTGTTCATTCAGACGTGCTCGCCAATAGTCCATGCATTTCTTCCCGTTTCTAAACTTCTGCAACCGAATGTTCATTGTCTAGTTTCTTTTTTGAAGGATGGTTACCTTTTGTGGTGTGTGCTGATGAATAGGATTGTTCTGTAGAATCATCACGTATCCATAATGTATTATTCTAAAACACTGCCTAAAATACAAAGGGCTCACATAGTTGATCTTCATTGATGCCTACTTTAAATGCCTCTTTCATATCATGCAGCTGAATCCCTGCTTAATATTTTATGAAAGTTCACTCTGTACTGTACAGCAGCCTGTAGATCTGCTCCTGTTTTGCCTGTATAAAATGGGAGGATCAGTACACAGACTGGCCTACATTCTTCCCGCGAAGTTATTGGGTCATACAATTTGTACTTCTTTTCCTGCGTGCTTCAAATGCATTATCTTCACGCCACGGTAGAATGACAAGGGAAACTGACAAATATTTAAAACATCTATAAAAAATAAAGTGTTACAGAGAGATTTTAAAAAATAAATTCACAACCTACAGTTAATTTTATAATTATAAATGATAATGACTCGTTGGAGACGTTTGAAAAAACAACTATGTTAAAGTTCAAGTTAACCTCTAGACTACACAGTAATTACACAGCTATTGGCCACACTTTTTCCAATAACTCAGAACCTTTTTCTTCTCGCATCCACCTTTTTCGACCTTGCCCTGTGATTCATTCTAGACATACCCTATCCGGGCTTGTTCAGTTCTTCTGTCTACATCTGCTCTTCCCAGCATCCAGCCATTGGGATTCAGCTCACAGCAGCTCATCTAATTAGAGTGGGCCAGACACCAAGAACCACCACCACCACCTTTCCTTCTCTGCATGCCCTTGCTATGATTCCTGTGCCTCCTGTCTTCTCAGGCTCTCCAAAACCACCAGTAATTGATTTGCCAAAAGCCACCAGCATCTTAGAGACTTTCTCTTGCAACAATTCCAACTTTAATATGGCTAGATAATTCCCTGTCACATGAATAATTGATTGGTTTGGGAATAGTTGAACCTACTTGTGCATTTCCCTTTACAGAGCTGTGGTTGGCCTCTTTATTTATTTAGGGTTCTATTAGGATCTTCATATGGTGGTTGTCAACCCCAAATCAATCAGGATGAATTATGCAGAACCTATTGATGTCTCTGCAAATTATTGCTGCAGAAATCAAAGTGCAGGAAAGAAAATATATTTATTTTACTGCTCACCGCATAGAGGGTTTGTAGAAGAATCTAATCCCATATACTGCATCTATGCTTGATCAATATCTCAAGTGCTTTTAGGATATGCAAACTAAAAAAACGAACAGAAACTACCATGTTGTTTTCCCATTAGCTGAGACATGTGTGTGCTGTGATATTCATACTTCTGTAATACCTCAAATTGCTTGAACTAAATACCTGTGTCACTTAAAACATGCACCTTCTAAACATTTAACCAGCTCAGTAAACACATTTGGGCCAGCAAACTACTTTCAACAAACTACTACTACCTGTTCACCCTCCAAATTACCCATCTGCCCCTGGTCTTGGGCCAGCTGCCCCAAACTCATTCATAATGAAACAAGCCACTGTGCAGTCTGAACACGAGCACGATGCACTCATTCATGTTTCAGTGGCCTTCTCAGCTGGTCCATTTGTGGACCAAAGAGCGCCACCTGATGCCACATCTCACTCACTCTCAGTCCTTTGAAACGCCACTTTAATATTGGGTTGAAAGCGAGCCATTATTTTACATATAGATTTTGAAAGCTGAACTTTAGGGAGTTAATCTTAAGAGATTAAATCAATACTTGAAGTAACATTGCTTAATTTTCCTACATTGCTTTTCTGCCAGCATGAATCCACATATTACACCTGCTGTATAAATGCCTCTGCTCTTGTGTGCCTCCAAACTACTAGTTATAATTGCTTCGCTCCATTAGCATAGGTTTGGCACTTTTTTCCCCCAGCACATTTTCACCATCTAACAACCTTTGCTGTCACCCAGAAAACGACTTATGCTTCATTTACTCAACTGTACTCCCTGTATTGCACTTTCCCAATTTTCATTTTGAATAAAGCAATAAATAACTTTCAAAATGTTTTTTTCAATCATTAGCGGCTTTACAGATGCTGGGAAATGGCCTCTTTCATAGCTACTAAACAACTCAAAAACATGATGGTTGTAATTTCAGGGGATGTTTTGAACAAATGACCCGACAAAGCATTTAACCACATTTGAGCTATTTAATTGGGTGCTCTCTTGTTTTTCTTTTCTCCCTGTCGCAGTGTGAGGCATATTTACTGACACAGAATTATTTGTGAGATAGTGTTCGTTATGCTGCCTTTGTAATATTAGTCATCAGTGTTAATAAACTGGAGGAACCAACCACAATCACAATCATTTAAGTGACTTGAGCAGAAGTACAAATTGTCATTAGAATCACCATGGCGATGTTATTACTTTGACTGGAATGTTCCGCGGTATGGTAACGAAACAGCTAGCTCCGTGGAGACAAGCAAGTAATCAGTTCAATTTACAGGTCGGCTCTGCGGAGAGGCGAGCTCACCTTCAATAAGAATGCAAAATGTTTTTCAAAGTCTAATATTTGGCAATAAAACCATTGCAAATGAATATATGCAAAACAGTGAAGTGTAATGTCATACTGTGGAATAATAAACATTAACCACCATCACTGTCGCTATTTGGCAAATGTTTTTAAAAGTTTTTATTATTATTAAATTTACCCTTTATTTAGCCAGGATAGTCTCATTTTGATCTCATTCATCTATTTTTCAAGGGAATCCTGGGCAAGATAGCGGCACAGTTCAGTCATAACAACAAACACACACAAGAAAATCATAAAATCATAAGAATTTAAACCAATTGGAATCGGTTATTTTCATGTTGTTTTCCGTTTGTAAAATATTCCAGGTTGAGGATGGAAAGCATAACAGTGTTCTTTAATATTGTAATTAATTATCATAGAATGGATACAATGACACGAGCACTGAATTGCCCTTGTTTAAGAAATACCCCATTCTGTATACTTTACAGGCTTTTCTAAAAGTAGAATCCACCGTCAGATTCACTGAAATGCTGAAAATTCTCGGAGGCTATAAAATGAAGCACAACCGCAAATTAAAGCCGCAAGCGGCATCCAACGGCCCTCGCGGGCCGCCGGCCTTCCGACTCTGCGCTTTCGACTTGATAAAGATGGCGCCCTTATTGTGTTTTGAATTAAAAAAGAACTTGACAGACGGGGACACATTGGACATGGCCAATCCAGTGCAAATGAACACAAGTGTCAGTCAAATTAGACCGTAGCACTTAGAATATAAATATGGATAACTTTTGATGCCCCACTTGTGTAGATGATATTTCCCAAAGTAAAGCTTGATCGAGCTATTGCCCACGGAGGAGTTTGTTAAAGTGTGAAGCGTAAATGTGAACATTTCAAGGATTTAGCGTTTGTCCCATCTGCGACAGTATATTTGCAGCTCCACGGCACAGAGACCGTGGCACTTCGAATCAAAATATGGATAAGTTTTGATGCCCCGCTTGTGTAGATGATTCTCCCCAAATATGAACTTGATTGAGCAATTGCCCTAGGAGGAGTTTGTTAAAGTGTGAAGCGTAAAAATGTGGTCATTTTAGAGATTTCGCTGTTTTCCCATTTGTGACATATATTTGCGGGTCCGCCACACAGAGACCGTAGCACTTAGAATCAAAATATGGATAAGTTTTGATGCCCCGCTTGTGTAGATGATATTCTCCAAATATGAACTTGATCGGGCTATCGCCCTAGGAGGAGTTTGTTAAAGTGTGAAGCGTAAAAATGTGGTGATTTGAGCGATTCTACGATTTTCCCATAAGGATAACATGGGATGTTTCTGTCATCGCTACGGTTACGCCGTACAAAATATGACTTTGGCTCTCATACTTTTATGATCAGGATGGCAAATTAGAATTTTGTTCAAAATATCATGTCATTTGGAAAAACTCTATTGTTTATAGGCCACTCTGAAGGCCAAATAGTCAGAATTCTGGGAAACGTTTGCGGCTCCGTCGCACAGAGACCGTAAAAGCTATCCTTAAAACGTGGATAACTTTAGATGCCCCACTTGTCTAGAGGACGCACACCGATTTTGAGGTTGGTGGGCAAAACGCACTAGGAGGAGTTTGTTAAAGTGTGAAACATAAAAATGTGGATATTTGAGAGACTTTGCGGTTTTCCCATAGGGATAACATGGGAGGTTTCTGTCATCGCTACGACTGCGCCGTAAAAATTAAGGCATTTGTCTGATAGGCTTTTTTGATCGGGACGGCAAAATAGAATTTTGGGTAAAGTTTAGAACATTTTGGTAAAACTAATTTTTGACCTTCAATGTTAATTTAAAGGTCACTCTGTAGGGGGCGCTATCGCGCCCATTTCAATTTTGTCATCACAAACTGGTCCAAACTAGAAAGTTTAACAACTGATTCAAATTTGGTCCTAATCGGACTTGTTTTGATCAAATGGGAGCAATTTTTAGATTAGCAATATCCCAAAATAAGTGGTCCAACTTTGCGGCTGCGCCACACACAGACCGTAAAAGGTATCCCAAAAATTTTGATAACTTTAGATGCCCCACTTGTCCAGAGGACGTACGCCGATTTTGAAGTCGGTGGGCAAAACGCCCTAGGAGGAGTTCATCAAAGTTTGACGTGAACAAAATGGCTAACTCAGCTTGTTTTCATTTTCAAAGGAAGATGGCGGGCATAGGGTAAGTCTGGGGGCGTGGCCACAATAATATCTTTTTTTTGTCCTCACAAGAGGAATGTGTGTCCCGAATTTCGTAGCTATACGACAAAGTTGACCTCGGGGCGTCTCCCATAGGCGCAATGTATTTTGACTTTTGTCGGTGGCGCTGTCGCGCCATTTTGTAACGAAAAAAAAAATGGCCCAGAAAAAATCAAATTTTTCGCCGATTCTGAATTTTGGGCAAAGTTTGGTGAGTTTTGGAGCATGTTCAGGGGGTCAAATTAGAGCTCAAAAAGCAGAAGAACAAGAAAAATAATGATAATTAAAGCCGCAAGCGGCATCCAACGGCCCTCGCGGGCCGCCGGCCTTCCGACTCTGCACTTTCGACTTGATAAAGATGGCGCCCTTATTGTGTGTTGAATAAAAAAAGAACTTGACAGACGGCGACACATTGGACATGGCCAATCCAGTGCAAATCAACACAAGTGTCAGTCAAATTTGCTGCTCCGCCGCACAGAGACCGTAGCACTTGGAATAAAAATATGGATAACTTTTGATGCTCCGCTTGTGTAGATGATATTTCCCAAAGTAAAGCTTGATCGAGCTATTGCCCATGGAGGAGTTTGTTAAAGTGTGAAGCGTAAATGTGAACATTTCAAAGATTTGGCGTTTTCCCATTTGTGACAGTATATTTGCAGCTCCACGGCACAGAGACCGTACCACTTAAAATCAAAATATGGATAACTTTTGATGCCCCGTTTGTGTAGATGATTTCCCCCAAATATGAGCTTGATCGGGCTTTCGCACTAGGAGGAGTTTGTTAAAGTGTGAAGCATAAAAATGTGGTCATTTTAGAGATTTCGCTGTTTTCCCATTTCTGACATATATTTGCGGGTCCGCCACACAGAGACCGTAGCACTTAGAATCAAAATATGGATAACTTTTGATGCCCCGCTTGTGTAGATGATATTCTTGAAATATGAGCTTGATCGGGCAATCGCCCTAGGAGGAGTTCGTTAAAGTGTGAAGCGTAAAAATGTGGTCATTTTAGAGATTCCGCTGTTTTCCCATTTGTGACATATATTTGCGGGTCAGCCACACAGAGACCGTAGCACTTAGAATCAAAATATGGATAACTTTTGATGCCTCGCTTGTGTAGATGATTTTCCCCAAATATGAGTTTGATCAGACAATCACCCTAGGAGGAGTTCGTTAAAGTGTGAAGCGTAAAAATGTGGTGATTTGAGCAATTTCGCGATTTTCCCATAAGGATATCATGGGATGTTTCTGTCATCGTTACGGTTACGCCATACAAAATATGACTTTGGCTCTCATACTTTTATGATCAGGATGGCAAATTAGAATTTTGTGCAAAATATAATGTCATTTGGAAAAACTCTATTGTTTATAGGCCACTCTGAAGGCCAAATAGTCAGAATTCAGGGAAAAGTTTGCGGCTCCGTCGCACAGAGACCGTAAAAGTTATCCTTAAAATTTGGATAACTTTAGATGCCCCACTTGTCTTGGGGACGTACACCGATTTTGAGGTCGGTGGGCAAAACGCACTAGGAGGAGTTCGTTAAAGTGTGAAACAGAAAAATGTGGATATTCGAGAGATTTAGCAATTTTCCCATAGGGATAACATGGGAGGTTTCCGTCATGGCTACGGCTACGCCGTTAAAATTAAGGCATAAGTTTGATTGGCCTTTTGCTCGGGACCCCAAAATAGAATTTTGGGCAAAGTTTAGAACATTTGTGTAAAACCAGTTTTTGTCCATCAATGTTCACTCAAAGGCAACTCTGTAGGGGGCGCTATCGCGCCCATTTCAATTTTGTCATGTTAAACTGGTCCAAACTTGAAAGTTTAACAACTGATTCAAATTTGGTCCTAATCGGACTCGTTTTGATCAAATGGGACCAATTTTTAGATCTGCAATATTCCAAAATAAGTTGTCCAACTTTGCGGCTGCGCCGCACACAGACCGGTAAAGGTATCTCAAAAAATTGGATAACTTTAGATGCCCCACTTGTCCAGAGGACGTACGCCGATTTTGAAGTCGGTGGGCAAAACGCCCTAGGAGGAGTTCGTCAAAGTTTGACGTGAACAAAATGGCTAACACAGCGTGTTTTCATTTTCAAAGGAAGATGGCGGCCATAGGGTAAGTCTGGGGGCGTGGCCACAATATTTATTTATTTTTGTCCTCACGAGAGGAATGCGTGTCCCGAATTTCGTAGCTTTACGCCAAAGTTGACCTCGGGGCGTCTCCCATAGGCGCAATGTATTTTGACTTTTGTCGGTGGCGCTGTCGCGCCATTTTTTAACGAAAAAAAAAATGGCCCAGAAAAAACAAAATTTTTCGCCGATTCTGAATTTTGGGCAAAGTTTGGTGAGTTTTTGAGCATGTTCAGGGGGTCAAATTAGAGCTCAAAAAGCAGAAGAACAAGAAAAATAATAAAAAATATAGCCGCAAGCGGCAATGATCGGCCCTCGCCACGCCGCCGCCACACCGCCGCCACGCCGCAAGAGGAGGGGGCGCTAACGCGCCCCAATTGTCCTTTTATCACGCCTACTGCTGAATCTGTGACGCTGTCACATGTTCTCCCCTTTGTTTTACCATCAAAAAGCAATTTTATTTTGAATTCTTGGCAAAATGTGCGGCTTTGCCGCACAGACACCGTGACTCTTTGAATGAAAATGTGGATAACTTTTGATGGTCCTGAAGATGAGTCTCACCAAATTTCAGGTTAATAGGGCTGACGCCCTGGGAGGAGTTTGTGAAAGTCTAAAGTGTAAACATGTTCTGGCCCCATTGGAATAACATGGGAGGTTTCGGTCATCGTTACGGCAACGCCATAACAATTATGACATGAGTCATTGACTTTTTTGATGGGGATGCTAAAATTGAGTTGTGTGTCAAATTTCATATAATTTCGCAAAACTAAACATTTAACCTCCACTTTCACTTCAAGTAGGTTTAGGGCAAAGAGTTTAACAACTGATTCTAATTTGACGCAATTCGGACTTTATCTGCGCAAACGGCAGAAATTTTAAATATGGGAGATTTCTGAAATTCTAGCTACAGTTTGCGGCTTCGCCGCACAGAGACCGTGAGAGGTATCAATGTAATTTGGATAACTTTTGATGTCCCACTCATCAGTAGCATTTTCACCAAATTTCAGCTTTTTAGGGCCAACGCCCTGGGAGGAGTTCGTAAAAGTACGACGTTTGGAAAAACTCCGAAGTCATGTTTAGCCATTTTTGAAGCAATATGGCCGACATTTGGTTGGGCGGACGGCGTTGCCGTAATAATATTTTTTACTTCTCTTGTCACCATCTACCTCTGCGCCAAATTTCATGATTCTACGCTCAGATTTTTTTTGGGTCATTTCCCATCTCTCAATGCATTTTTGGTACATTTGGGGGCGCTGACGCGCCAATTTTTTTAATTTTAGAAAAGGGAAATAGCCAGAATGTAGAGAGGCACGATTTTTAGAGGCGTGCAAATTTTTGTGACTTTTCGTCAATGTTCACTGGGTGAAAAATAGGGGGGTTGGTCCCGAGAAGAAGAAAGAAAGAAAGAAAGAATAATATTCCGATGCGAAAACAATGTTTCCCATTTTTCAAATATCATAAACTATACATTTTCGGAAAGCGCTCGCGCTTTCCTACCTCATGGTGTGGGTCCCTGGTCACTGACGGGTACTTTCGATAATTTTGAGTGGGCTCCTCCCACTTTGTGTTTTTGGCCCTCTATACAGTAATAATGTTAAATTTTTGCCTTACATGCTTATATGCACGGAACATGCAAGAGATGGGGAACGTATTTGTGAGCTACTTAGCGCAAATGAGTGCTTTATATGGGGATGACGACCGCTTCGCGGTCGTCATCCCAATGTAAAGTGCTCGTTTAGTGCGAACTTTTGCACGGGCTTCGCCCGTTTACCTACAACTAATTAGTATGCACGGGGCGTGCATGAGTGGAGGAGTGCGTTAGTGAGTGTTTGGAAGTGGGCGAGCGCTTCGCGCTCGATTTTGTGCGCACTACGTGCGCACTTTCGCAGCCGTGCTTCGCACGGCCTTACGAGATTAATAGGCCTCTCGCCAGCTTGTGGCGCTCGGGCCTAATAAAAATAATAATATTTTTAGCAAAAACAATATAGCCGTTTCCACTATAACAACAAATTATACATCGTTTGAAAGCTCTAAGCCTTCCCGATGCCGTCATGGGGTGGAATCATCATTACGAGCGCTTACGCGCTCGTCACTCCCTATTCCGTCGGGATGCCCCGCCCACTCCCCATAGACTTCCATTGATTTGAGCAGATACAAGCATGACCCATGCCTGCGGCATGGATTTTTGCGTACGGGACGATGCCAAGAGGGTTTTTGGAGGAATGCAGCGCTTCGCGCTGCTGTTGTCAACAGCTACGCCCATTCACTCATTGTTGACTATTTCTGTCATAGCAGGAGTAAGTATGCATGATCCATGCCTTCGGCATGGGCTAGTTCACTGTACTTGCCAGGGGCGACGGGGTACCAAACATGCGGGCTGCGCCCGCATGTTTGGTCAAACAGTTGCGGGAGCAATAGGCCCTCCGCCCTGCTGGGGCTCGGGCCTAATAATATTCCGATGCGAAAACAATGTTTCCCATTTTTCAAATATCATGAACTATACATTTTCGGAAAGCGCTCGCGCTTTCCTACCTCATGGTGTGGGTCCCTGGTCACTGACGGGTACTTTCATTAATTTTGAGTGGGCTCCGCCCACTTTGTGTTTTTGGCCCTCTATACAGTAATAATGTTAAATTTTTGCATTACATGCTTATATGCACGGAACATGCAAAAGATGGGGAATGTATTTGTGAGCTACTTAGCGCAAATGAGTGCTTTGCGGTCGTCATCCCCTATTTCTGTACTATTTCTGTCATGGCGGGAGTAAGTATGCATAATCCATGCCTTCGGCATGGGCTAGTTCACTGTACTTGCCAGGGGCGACGGGGTACAGACAGACAGTACAGGGGTACAGACAGACAGTTGCTACAGGGGTACAGACAGACAGTACAGGGGTACAGACAGACAGTTGCAACACTGCCTTCGGCAGCGTTGCGGGAGCAATAGGCCCTCCGCCCTGCTGGGGCTCGGGCCTAACCAGGCAAACAGTTATCAATACATGGATTTGGAGCGGCAGATGGGTCTCTGTGCTGACGGCGGAATTAGCATGAAGCGTGTGTTGACATTGACATCCTCCCCAGCACTTTGTATACATGTCACTTTTACAGCGAGCCAACATGACGTCACTTAGGCCTGCAGTGTCTCGTGGTGAACTCCGACCCCTGTCAGCACCAGCCACTCCCGTTTACAGAGGAAGTGCTCAACGGACGCTACAGACCTGTTCAGAAAAAAAACTATGGATCAGTTTTGCGGTTCATCACGCCCACGTACAAGGTTTTAGAGAGAAAATCAAACATGTGGAACAGTTATTTCCTCTCTTATGTCAGAGAGCTGCAGGATTGTTCTGTTTTATTGCGATCGACAGTGTTTTCTGACAGCTTTATCACAAATGCATTGCTTTGTATTTTGTAGCACTAAAATGCTCTTGTAATACCCAGCTGCATATTTGGTATTTGTTTGTCTAGCTTTCTTTTGATAACTGGAAGGTCCATACAGTATTAGCTCAATACCACATTGAAAAGTGTAAGCGTAAAGTGTTTTTGTTTTTAATCTTTCAATACAAGATAAGTATCCTGATATTCAACAGAAATGTGTTAAAACATGTCTTTAAATGTATATGTTGAAATTAAATTGTAAGATGAATGTAAAATGTAAAATGAATCACAAAAGTGCAGAAATATTTCCATGTTCGGTTGTTTTTAATGATTTAAACAATTAAACAATATCCTTGATTTCAACATTTTACATATAATCAAAACAACATTAATAGTATCTAAATGTTGATATATTGACTACCTCCAGAGTAAACTAAGGGTTGAATAGTAGTAAAGAAGTAAGAATGCCAACCAATGTAATCTCTCTAAAATGTCTTTGCTGGGTCAGTTGATATCTCTAGTGAGAATGAAGCCCTGCAAATAACGTGAATCTCGAATTTGATTGCGAATCCTTCTATCTTCCAAACACAAGTGTTGAAGAAATAATTTGTGTAACCAAAGATGTCTTTGTTTATTTACCATCCCGGAGACAAGAACACTCAACACATAGTGGTACAATTGTGCATTCAAGTCAGGCCAATTACACATAAACCGATCGGCTGTTTAGCATTTACACGTTACTCCTGAGTGGCTAATTGACGCTTTCCTGGAATGTGGAAATACAAGCTGATAAATACTGTCCCTTCTGTACAAAAAAATTCGATTCCAATCAGACAAATTACTGACTCTAGTAAACATACGAAGTGAATTAACTGTCTGACGGCACGAGTCAAGTACGGTACATCCGCCACAATAATGATTAGATTAAGAGCGTCTTCCTGTCTGTGCTATCAACACACAGGTTAAATGAAGCTGTTCGAAAATGCAAAAACGTAAGAGCACTCCAGGACTGCAATGACTTTTATTGAAATAATCTACATATTAATACAGAAATGATTACTGCCAATATAATGAACATCTCCCCGCACACACTTTGTACTGACAAGGATCCAGTGAAACATTATGTCTAAAATGTATTGTTGCTCTTATATCTCACCCACATTAAATAACTTATTTTTAGCTTTGAAATTCTAGTATAATTTCAATTTGATTTGTTTTACTGGCAAAACATGATAATGTATCCGACTGCAAAATGGTGATGGCAAAAAGTAGCTTGAAGGTATGTATTTTTTGTGGAGATTTCTGAAGAAGAAAAAACATCCTTTAAAGTTACATTTCCGGTTCCTTTTCTCCATGGTCTGAAAGCTTCAATACAAAAACCTGCTTCCCGTATTTGAATTTTAACAAAGAAACAGTTAGTTTGAAAATAATCTATGCCATCCTTTTCCTGTAGGATGTGCAGGAGTCATTACAGGCTCCACTCTGCCTCTGAACAGCTCCTGTGTGTGTCTCCGGCGCTGGGTAACTGTGAATGACAATTGATGCTCATTACTTACAGACAGTAATATTGCAGGGTTACACCTACTCCCTTTTTCTGACAGAACCGCATTTGTTCGTTTGCAGAGTGACCAGCTTTGAAAGAAAATCAAGACAGACAGTCCTAATGTGTTTCTGCCACCTGCACCTGACTGACAGCCGGCCTGTGCGTGGATACTCCAAAAGACACATAAAAGACGTTAAGTTAAAGAGCAGGCCCTAAGTTTACCCAGGATCCTCAGAGTCTGTTAGAGGCAGGGGAAAAAAATAAGGCTGTAGATCTTTAGTCGTTTAGTCAGTTAGTGGTGTCTTGGTCGACCAAAATTTCTATTAGTCGAGTAATTATTCTTTATTATTCTTCACATTCATAAGATATTTTGAGATTTGGTTGGGATATATACAGTATATGTATATTTACTGATAAATAGTCTGTTTATCATTAATATTCCAATGTACCAGATTCATGGTCAAATCATACAAATACTTAACCTAATTTAAATATGCCGTGATTGTGTTTGTATTTAAGTTTAGGTGATGCCTGCTTGTGATGTATGTATTAATATTTTTTTCATTATACTCTGTCTTGGTCTGTTTTGTGTTCTGACTATTTTACATACAAAAAATGAATAAATACTTAGCCATACTAATAGTCTTGGGCTGCTTTTGCTACAGCCTACACTCAACACTGCCTCTTCAAAGTCTTATGATGTATAAATGAATAAATGTGGATTTAAAACTTTCCACACGGCTACACCAGGAAGAGCGGACTGTATAGAGACCATTAAATCGAAGTTTATTTATAGAGCACTTTACAACAACATAGAAAAGACCAAAGTGCTTTAGACGACGCAGTAACATCTAAAAAACACAGCAAGCGCAACACACAATGAAACACTGAAGGAATACATTTCTAAAATCATTAAAACTCAAACATGGCACAGTGCCAAGTGTTACGTGACTTCTCCAGAATGAAATGTTCTGGTCAACATAGCAAATAATCAGATCAGGGAATTGCAGATCCATTTTGTAGAAATTAACGCAATTTTATTTATTTTGCAAAACACACGGAGTGGCACAAGCTTTCAGGTGGTGAATATTCTTCAGTTCTATGACATTATAGTGGGTAGCTCTGAAGTCAAACCAACAAAAACAAAATTAGCATTTCAGTTGTTGCATGAAAATATTGTTTCCATTAGAAAATGTGGAGTAAGGCCAGAGAGAAAGAGAAAATGATTTGCTTTGCCAGTTTTGTAATTGTTCGCTGTCTTAAAGCAAGGCCTCTACAAAATAATGGGAAAGCATGCAACATTACACAGCGCTGTGAGCGGGAGAGCCAGGGACGGATGATGTGGGCCAGTCTTTAGCAGACTTGATTGAGTAGTGGAGCAACCATCCATGCAGGCGCAGAGTTCGCTTTAATGAATTTCAATCTGCCACCCTTTGCCTCCAACCACCTTTTAAGTGTAGCCCAAATGGCTCAAGGAAGCACAAAATCACAAGACCGCCAGATCTGCCGCGATTTTGATGAATTTGCCCATCAAGAAGTCGTCACGCCATATGGCACATCTCTATTTTGCATCTGACCTTCTGCTGTTAAATAATAAAAACTGATTCATAGCTTCAAGGTGTGCTAATAATGGCCTTCAAGTGCACTGCTGAGCCGAGAAAACTCTTCGGATAAAGATGTAATCAAAACCTTGCTCAGCTCTTTGATAAATGATCCCCAACGTCTTGATATACTCTGACTTTTAATGTGGAAGTCATAAATACAAATACAGATTTACTCAACAGATTTGGCAGATAGACATATTGCAGTTTTATCATATTAATTAAAATGTTCAATAAACAGCAAACAGCAGAAAATGATTCTCCCAAATGCACAGGATTCAAATGTAACCACATTTAATAACCACATTTTGTCTTTGAACAATGTGTACAAAGGTTTGGTGTATGTAACATTATTCTGAATATGTGTTTACATTCGCTCAGAGAAATGCATATCCCTAATTACATGAGGACTGAGAGAATTTCAATATTTTGTGTGGTAACTATGGCAACTGGTACAGAAATGACAAGGAGCTAAACATGTTTGCAACTTTGCACACTTATAACTTTTTAGTATGTTTCTAACAATAAAGATTATCTCAAATAAGAACATGAGACTGAAGAGTGCAGTCACGACTTCAGGAAAAGGTGTTTTAACTGGAAAAATACATCCTGGTCAGTGGCTCAGTTGTATTATGATAATAAAGTATTTCAAATACTAAGTCCTGATTGGGTTATACATGCGCATGTAAATACCCTCATTACATCCAATGCTGTTGCAAAAGTCCTTGAATTGTGAAACTTGGCATCAGTGGTAGAGTGCTGAAAATCCAGCATAGTTGCCACAACAAATGGTCAAAGATATCACCTATTTTAAGACTAAATATCCTGTAAAACATGAAACTACATTTAATCTGTGTGTAATAGGGGTTTGGAGTGGGACTGGTTTTACGTAATGGATGACTGGGTGAGTGATTGTACTACTACACTTGAAATGTATACATGTACTGCATTTTATTGGCATGTACGCCATTGGACTTGTTCAGGGACTGCAGGTGGAACCAAGCAACTTTTCTATAACTCCCTTCTTGTAGGTCAATGTTTTTATGTGCACTGTCCCTGATAAATAAACAAATAAACTGAACCAAATCTTCTTCAAATGATACATTAATTCATTGTTGTTAAAGAGTTGACATAAAACTACTATTATACTGGATTGATTGATTGATTGATTGTGCTTACTTGTCAATTTGTAGTAGAAAATATATCTTTTTACCTGCTGTCTCCCACCTTGAAGACTCCACAAAACGGAGTGAGTAAATCTACACATGTTGTGGTTTAAAGAACGTAACCGGTGTGTGACCAAAGCAGAGCACGCTTGGACACTGTGGTTGGATGCGGACCACTCGGGCGGGGATGGGCCGTGCATGGATGGCTGCCGAAGTGCTGTTTACCAGTGTGGGCCCGAGAAGAGGGATTAGTCCTCCTCCACTTAAGCACTGTAGCTACTGGTCCTGGCTCTGCTGCTGGAGCCTGCTCTTCACTCAGATAAGACGGACAGAAATGGTTTTCAAAGCTGCTCACAACATGGTCAATAATGCCGTCTTCACAACATGCATTAGGTAAAACTTTATGACCTGCCCAAAATGTTGAATGTTTTGCTTGCTAAACAGAGTGACCTCAACAGTCTTTCAAAGTAACTACAGTCAAACATTTTGGGACAAAGTTGAACCATTCATCCAGAATGTGTGGTCAGCGTCAAACAGAGCGACATCCTTTTCTCTGTTGTCAAGCTTATTCTGTATGTCTTGGTAATTCATTGATATTTCTTTTTCCCTTTTTTTTTCATTTGACCAATTACCAGATGCTGTTCACTTCAGAGCAGCCCACGAAGTGTTTTGAGATGCTCCAATCCATCTGGTCATTCACAAACTATTTCAGTCCTTGTCCAATTCATGTATTGGACAAGCATGTATCATTTTGTGGTCAAATTATTTTTAGTTCAATGTTCTGTGTTTAGAATATTATTCATGTTATAATATTTCTGCCTGCGTCCTACACTCTCCCGTATCAACCAAATACAAATGCTATTTATGACCCCAATTCCCATTATTGCTTTCTATTAATCCTTTTGTTTACAGTTCAATCCGCTGTGGTGCCTAAATACACACGGTATATTGACGTAGCAAAACAGAAAGCCATGAGCGTGAATTAAATTAAACTTACTCGTGGGTGGCAGCAGAGCGAACAAGGGGGGCTCGTGAATACAGAGGAGGAGAAAATGGTGGTCTCTTTGCACCGGGCGGCGAGAAAGTAGTATGTTCATACTGAGACACCAAAGGTATGATGCAACGGGATTGGATCTTTCAAACTGCTAATCGCTTATAACATCCAGCAGGGTCCTCCTATGCCCACTCTCTCCTCATTCTCTCTCTCGTTTATCTTTCTCTCCTCTCTCTCACTCGCTCTTCTCATTTATCTCTATTTTGCATATTTTATCTTTCTTTCCTATCTCTCTTTCTTCTCTCTTCTTTCTCTTCCTACCTGCTCCCTCTTAGTCTCCTTCTCCTGTCTTTCTTACCTGTCTTCTCCCTTTTCTCTTTCCCCTCTCCCTTCTCTCTCTCTTTCCCCTCTCCCTTCTCTCTCTTTCCCCTCTCCCTTCTCTCTCTCTTTCCCCTCTCCCTTCTCTCTTTCCCCTCTCCCTTCTCTCTTTCCCCTCTCCCTTCTCTCTTTTCCTCTCTCTCACTCGCTCTTCACATGCATCTCTATTTTGGCTATTTTTTCTTTCTTTCCTATCTCTCTTTCTCTTTTCACCTCTCTCTCTCCTCTATTTCTAATCTCTCTCTTCTCTCTCACCTCTCTTGTCTTTCTCTCTCTCCTCTCAACCCTCTTTCTCCCTCCTCTCTCTTTCTCTCTCTTCTCTCTATCCTCTCATTTCTATTTATCTTGCACTCTCTTCTTATCTCTCTCTCTCCTTTCTTTCTAACCCATATCTTCTCCCTCTTGTATATGTCTTTCTCTCCTTCTCCTGTCTTTCTTACCTTTCTATCCCCTTTCTTTAATCTTTCCCTCTCTCTTCTCTCTTTCCCCTCTCTCTTCTCTCTTTTCTCCTCTCCCCCTCTCTCTCCCCCCTCTCCTGTCACCTCTCTTTCCAGTCTCTCTTTCCCCCTTCTCTCTCTCTCTCTCCCTCTCTTCACTCTCCTCTCACTCATGTCAGGATAAGGCAGGAGTTGGGCTGAAGGATTGAAATGTAAAAACGGCAGGGGATCAGAGACAGCCTGAAAATGAGAAGCGCAAAGGGCAGGAGTTGTGAGAGATGAGTGAAACAGGTAGAGCGATGGTGCGATCAGCGCGCTGCTTTGGAGGAATTCTGCTTGAGTCCCATAGGAAAGTACAGATGATTATTAAAAAAGAGCCGTTTTATTGCAGCATTCGGAGAGCTCAGGGAGACATCGATTGAGGAGCTCCAGGGGATAGTGGCAACATAGAATGACATCTGTCAATATCGTCAGCAGCAGGACGTTACAGGATCATGTTCTGGTCACTGTTGGCTATTGAGGTCACATATAGTATGTATAGAAATGAAGAGAGGAGAGAGAAGGCAAGACATGCAATGAATTAACAGAGCCCAACACCAACAACACCAAAGCTCGGCATGTGTGCTACTGCATTAATCACTCAACCACCGGGAAGCACTGTAAAAGAATTTCAAAGAATACACATACTATATTAAACTATAACATACTTACAGTCATTGTTTTTCACGCAGTTCATTTTTAGCTGCAATATTGATCTAAATCAGCTTGATAATAGAAATGGGTCAGTTGACTCTGCAGAGCTGAGAGGCCTTCATTTGCATTTCACCGTAGCTTTTTCATTTTTCTGTTTTGTTTTTGAAAAATGTTAATAATATTTTTTTTTCTGTTCAGTTGGCAACTGGGCCCTTTTTACCCAGTTGACAGGATTCAAATGAATAGACACTTAACCTGCCTTGCCCCTAGTGTCTGCATACACCGGTGTGTGAATGGGTGAATGGTTCCTGGATGTAAAGCGCTTTGAATGCCTTGAAGGTAGAAAATGTGAAAAATTTTTACCATTTTAAACTGACTTTTTGACTCATATGTTAAATGCAGGGCAATACAATTATTGAAACACACATGAATCAATCAAAATACAGCTCAGGGTTAATAAGAACTGAGGGAGAACTGTTAAAATGTCAAAAAAGGCATTGAGTTTGGTTTTCAGCTTTATTTAACTCTAACTTTATTCAACCATAATAACATCCAGAAGCTAGATTAACCCAATGCCCTGATCAATATGGGTTTTATACTTCTGTTTCCCATGTTACACCCTGTATTTGCACTTCTACTGTCTAAAGTTGGTGCATTATTCATTGACCTAATTACAGCCATGACTCAATAATGAAGTCCCAGAGTATTTGTGGTTATATTCAAAAAAGCCTATGAATCACACACCACCCGCTGTGATCACAAACAAATCCATACATGTCGTGATTTCTTTGAATGAATCAGCCATTGTTAGTACCGGTATGTTTTATATAGTGTGTACTGATATGATGCAACCATTTACAAGTCCAGGAGAAATGTATCTTTTGAGACAGTCAAAGATGGGATTTTATTTGACATTAATTGGGCCCAAGGAGAGATTTGTATAATGTTGCTTTAACTTGTCCATATTATTGCTAGCAAATAAGAATACTATATGCAGCCGCCTCTTGTGGGTAGTGAAGCCTACTTTGCTGCATTTGTCTCCTGCTCAGATTAGTAAGTCGACTCCTGGCTCTGATGCAGGCTTTCTCACAGTAAATAGATTGGCATCTTTGGGCACAATCGCATTGTCACAAAAGAAACATTACATAATGGGGAAAAGAAGCAAATGGCTCACTTTGATAAATGACAAAAGATGTGATGGATGTCAACCACCACATCTGCACCAGGCGAGCACCCAGAAATCATGTTAAATTGCTGCCTGCAAGGTAGAAAAATCCATCATGAAACTGTGATGTTCTGTGGGAATTGTTCAAGGTAATATAAAACCTCTTCTGTGCATCGCTTTAAACTTTTAGGGGGAGGCAGTTCCTTATAATGCACCAAGCTCCGTATTGTTTTTTCCGAGCACCTTCACTGTGAGCCGTAAAGGAGGAAGAACATAATCGTACATAGAGGAACTGGATCTGTTGATGAATTATATTTAACAACTTTCCCCGAAATACTTTAATTGTACCTTCAAATGTTGACATAAATAAAATTACTTTTAGCAGTAAAAAAGTACTTTTAGAATAGTAAGGGCTAAGAGTTGTAACTTCTGTAGTTTTACATAAGTTAAAAGCAAAAGTTGTCAAGTTCTCACATTAGTAATAGGAATTGTGATAGGAGTATCTGGACCATGGGAATAATACTCGACTCAATATAAAATCACTCAATACATTCTTTACATTCTCCACAATACAAAACCCACATGTGGCTCTTGCTACTACTTTGTTTCAATCGTGTCGTACCTTCGCAGATACAGGAATAAAACAGCTCCATAAAGGCCTCTCTACTCTACTATATTCTAACACAGAAGACATAGTATAATTTAATAAAACATGATATTTATTGATAATTACTAGCAATAAAATAACAGAGGAAGCATTTGATTTTGTTCTTCTGATGCCTGAAACGCATAGAAATGTTTTTGATCTCGTGACCATCGAGAGAAAACTGTATTGTTGCTTCTCATCAGTAAAAGTATATTAGTATTAAATTGGGACCCGCAAGGCCTTTGTTAAAGGGCACAGTCAAACTTGATTGGTTCTGGTTTGAGCCAAGTTTAGTTTTAAGTCATCCTTGTTTTATTATATTGTATATCGCATCTCTATGCTATTAATAATATTCAAGTCACTCTACAAAGCAAACATAACCCAGAGTCCATAAATCAGAGGTGTTTTATTTTTCACCTGAACAAAACAAAACGCTACTCAGTTGCTGTATTGATCGTGTGCGTTGGACTTCATGACCCCTTTTAGCAGTGTCCGTCAGGCTGCACGCTGCCACCCAAACACCCCCGTGCACTGATTGAATGTCAGCATTGGCTTGTATGGGTTTCACTTGACTCCCTGACCAGCATATCACAGATTTATTTGCTGTTTGTGATTTCCTGTCTGTGGCCAACTTGAACTCTCTCACACTGGCTGGAGCATGACTTGCATTTTTCAACTGCGGCACAGCAGCTTTCTTTTTATTGCCAACATTCACCTTGAGTTGGCAGAGAAAGAGCGCATGTTGATTTTGTTGTGCGACCGCTTTGTTACATGATTTATTATGGATGTCAGCAAATAAAAGTGTCACTGCTTCATCTAGTGGGCGCAGTGTCCTGTTGGTTTTATTGGATTTAATGCGCACCAGACCCACAGCTCATGACACAAACGCTACCTGTTATTGCACAGTTGTGTGGCCCACTGGCATATTGTTTTGTAATTTTATTTATAAAAACGACTTACGACTTGTTGGGTTTCTCAAGGATACCAACAAGGCATCTGCTGGATTCCTATGAAAAAGTGATTTGATTCAGTTACTTTAATTTTCCATAAAACACAACAACTTTAGCGTATTGTAGCATAAAAATTGTAATGATAACTTCTTTATTTTGTATTTTCCTAAGTGAATATCTTTTTAAGTTTTTTGTTTTGTTGTTGTTGTGGCTTGTTGGCTTTGATGAAAAAGCCGCTGTGTGAAATTCAGGGTTCACTATAGTGCTGACAACAAAAGATGCTTTGTTCAAGATCCATACTATGCATTGTGAGTACACATTGTCTTCATTTGTATACTATGATAACCCTTCAGACAGTCACTATTGCTGAACTTGTGGGTAGTGATTGTCGCTGCACTCACCAGGTGTCACTCAAACTGTGAGTTTAATGCTTTTGGAGCGGTGTTATTGGTCTGCTTCAGTGCCTGTGTCAGACTAGAGAAAGGGTCTGTCATTGATCAGATGGGAGTGATTGATAAGGCCTGATTAAACAAGCCCCTTCAGACACTTGCCACTGCCTGTATCTTAAATGTAAAATCAAAATGTAAAGGATTATAGATAATCATCTAGTACTTGTGTGTATGTTTCTATGTCAGAGTACCTCGATTTAAATTGTTTGGGGGGGTAATGTGTTATTGTTATGTTAAATTTTAATCTCCCACTTTTCCCACTAAGAAATACATGTGTGTACTAGAGACCATATGTATCTGTCGAAGTACACATTGTATTGAACAGGTGTGATATCAAAACCAAACCATGACAACATATGCTAGGAATTGATAATGAGAAAGGGACAAAGCTGTTGCTAACTATTTGAAGTTAGAATTATATTCATAGTTCACATCACGATATATGTGGCTACACTTTGGACCTGCCTACAGCGTCTCAAAACTCAGCTAAGGCTCATTTGCCTGCTGGACAATTTGAGGCAACTGAATAGTTGGGAGCTGCTCTTAATTGTTCCCAAAATGTCTGGATATACTCCGACTATGCCCTATATTCCCATACAAAATATATTTTTGTAATAAAAAATAAGGAATGTAGCAAAAAAGCACGAGGGCTCCACCAGCAGAGGCCACCTCTCCGAACCTAGATGAGCTGGTGCTGAAGCTGAGACAACAGCTTTAAAAGCAGCTTTGTATCAATGCTATACAGACGTGTAGATTGAAGCAGCTAGAGGAGGACGTCCAGCAGAAAAAATGCCTTGAAATAAAAATAGAGGAGCTACAGAAAGTGCTGGATGAACACGCCGAAGAGAACCTGGGGGTGTATGAACTGAGTCAACAGCTTCAGGAGGCCCAAAAGACCAATGAAGACCTGCTCCAAGTCAATAAGAAACAGAAGTGGAGCGCGAGGGAGCTGGAGAATGTGGTCCAACAGAACAAAGCCCTTGAACACAAAGTAGAGTACTTGAAATGAAAACCTGAAGATGTTCTCCAGAGAGCAGCAGGCTATTGCCCTCCAAAAACAAGTTCAGGTGGAGGAAAAGGAAATGTCTATTTAGAGTCTCCAAGAAGAAGTGACCACTGCCCAAAATGAGCTCCAGAAAGAGCAGGAGGAGAAGCAAGAGCTGCAGAGGAAGCTCCTCGCCCTGGAGCCCTAGTTGTGCAGAGGAAAACTGTTGAAAAGGCTAAACACAAGGTACAGGCACTGGAGGACAGTCTGAATGCTGAGCACACCAAAATCCAATACCTCCAAAATACTTGGATGCACATAACAGGACTTTATGGCTATGCTGGGGAAGGTTTCCAACGGCCATAATGTCCAGGTGGAAGAGAACACACAACACCAGAAAATCGTGGAGATGAAAACTGCTTTGACCCACAGCGAGGAGGAGAGAACATCTGCCACTCAGAGCTGGAGATGTCACAGAAAGAGTCAGAGGGTCAGAGCTGCAGAAAAGCCAGGCCATAGTGGAGGAGCTCCAAACTGAGCTAGACAAGAAGAAAAAGAAGAAGAGGAGGAGGTGATTTAAGTGGTGGCAGTAATCTGCCCTCCGAACCGCCGCCATCAACCATTTTTACCTTTGTCGGTGCGTCTTGACCATGGATCACTACAGGCTACTGTAAGAGGATAAAACGAATGAGTGGAGGGACACTACACACTGGTCTCTCTAGCATTCTCAATAAACAGGCATAAAACACACGCACACAAAAGACAAGCCTATAAGCCCCATTAGTGGCATGGGGCAATTGTAGGTCATGCTGTACATAACAAACGGTGAAACTAAACATTCTGTAGGAATATGTAGAAATATTGAAATGACATGACTGATTATGTGTCATGAAAGAACCATAACAGTATTTGTAGGGTGCATTGGCTGGCCAGTCTTTCAATTTCTTGTTTATTTGTTGGAAGATTTATTTGGAAGTAAAAATGTATTTTAATGAATGAATGCATGTATTCTGTTTTGGGAAATTATGATGTAGTAAAGTCAGCATTTATGGCAGTTTAAGCAAATCTACATATTAAGAATAAAGATGACCAATCTTAATTCAGTCAAGTTTGATGTTATCAAACACGATTGGCCTTTGCTCAGTTTTCGTACTGCCCATGGAAACCAGCTCTAGAATAAAGCATCTTTTTTATGAGGTTAAGTTTGTGAACTTGGTCCCTCTAAAATAATAAACTAAACTAACTCTGAATATAGTGTGCAAAATTCACTCTGATGCTGCCCTGTCAGTAGAAAGCACATTCCAGACGGAGCCAAGGGCACTAAAATATGTATCCACAATGTATCCACAGAGGAATTCTGTGGTGCGTTTGTTTGTGTTACTTATTTCTGTTGTCTACATGGGCGGACCTTGAGAGAACACTGTGGACACCTAAAGGTGCCCTTGCTGCAGTGTTGGACACTATCAAAGCGGGGGACAACTGTTGCTGTCAGACTTTTTAAAGATACAATCTGGCACAGGGTGAACTGTGAGTCCAGATCTGACAGAACATGTTTAAATGCAGAGTTCTTTCTGTTTATTCTGTTTTATCTTTGGGAGTCCGGTCATGGATGAGTGCAGAGGTCACGGTCACAAAGACAGATTATAATGCGGTACACATTTATTTTATATTTACGATCACTGTACAAATACTACACTAAATGCAATTGATTTCAAGAAAGGGTAAAGGTAACAGATGAGGCTTGGACTGAGAACCACTGCTGCAATTCTTCTCTAGATTAGTCGAGTAGTTATTTGGATGATAAAAAACTCTTGAATATGAGAATTTTACTGAAATTGACCCAGATGCTGAAGCTTCACCTCAGCTTCCTAAAAACATCAAAGGCTCAAGCTGAGTCATAAAACCTCTTCTCTTTGCACAGGTCATGTTTTTAAGTCTCTTAATGGACCAGTTAATGATTTTTCATTTGCTCAGTTTGCAGAGTTGGGGGTAACGCGTTATGGTGCTCAAATTACTTTTTCAGAGGAACATAACACATCCGTTTTGTGCATCCATGTAATCTAGTACTCTCCAAGTTACTTTTTCAAAGCAGTAATGTGTGTAAATGGAGGGTGACAGTGATGTGGTGAGTTTGATCTAAATAAACTACTGTGCTAAAAAAACGCGTTCTGTTGTTGCGCGTCAGTGCTCTTGCTAATTCACTCTTTTTTTTTTGCAATGTTTTTCACTGCTTGAGAACAGGCCTGCTCGTGCTTATTGTATGGCATTGTACTGTGGTAATCAACATAAAATATAAATAGATCTCAGTCAAACACATTTATTTTGCTTGTTTATTTGATATTTTTAGTGATTTGAATGATTATGTTACTGTGTTTGTAGGAAAGCCCAGCCGTCAGTAACTCGTTACTTTTATAACACAGTAGTGCAGTGACATAACGCGTTAGTTTTCCAGGGCAGTAACAAGGTGACGTTTCGAGTTATTTTTACACTACCCAACACTGTCTCTTAGTTGAAAATTATTTCAATAATCGATTAGTTGTGATTAACTTCAAATTCCCATTGCTTTTATATGTGTATGTGAGAACACTGAAAATGTGCAAAGTATCATTATTATTTATTCATTCATGGTCAACAAAGTCACATTGCAAAGAGCAACGCAAGCATTAAAATGTTAGTATCTAAATTAAGACCAGTGAAATGTTCTTTTTTACAAGGTTTTACAGATGAGTTTCTCTTCCCCATAATTTTAGCATTTTAATATTTTCATTTACCCTCACAACGACAACTCCTTCACAGTTCAAATGCTGCACAAAATGCAATTAACTTTATTAGCTTACTTTTCCCTGAGGATGAGGAGATAAAGCCAATAGTTTTAACAGCCACAAGCAGGATACACAAGAAAGAACATAGAAAGGCTGTACACATACTGTAGTGTATGGAAGAATGGAAACAGGCAGGTATCCATTTGGAGGAGGCCTGCTGCAGTGTGCTGACGGACGTGTTCTATTTGCCACGATCAAAGAAAGAGCAGAAACACAAAGGTTACAATTTTGTATCGGTTATAGTGTATGGCCCAGAGATACTGAAAAGACTATTATGTGTGCATTGTATTTCTTTAGTTTAATGAAAAAGCTTGGCCAAAAGGTTTAACCATTTTGTATCCATATTGTTTCCCATGCAGTCTCCCGCCCCAGAGGCACACTTTTTGTACTTATATGCAAAGGATGGATCAGTTTCAAACTGTGTTGTGCAGAACCAATGAGCAAATGCCCTTGAGTACTTGTATCTGCATGGATCTCTTGTTTGGTATTGATCTTTATTTAGCAACAAATAGCCTCGCGGCTCACAGGAGATATGGCAACAGCTGTGCAAAACTCATTTATAACAACAACCAATTTTTTCCTGTGTCTGCAAAGCTCTTTTGGGGTTGGAAGGAGACAGGTTGAGAGCTTTGGCTTTTACATTGATAAATTAAGGCAATGGAAAGGCAATCAAGCAAAGAAAATACATAAGAAACAAAATAACTGTATTTTTATCACAGAAATATGTTATAATGTATTGGTGAAATTATACGTCCGTTTCCATTGTTTATTGGATTCACATTACAAGGACGCTTGCTGCAGAAGATTGCCACACCTTCGAAAAACTGTAGTACTACTAATAGCACTAAAAATGTACCGTAATGTAAGCTGAGCATGTGCCCAGAAAAGATCCCAAGCATGATGAATGTTTTAAGAGGCGGCTCTTGAAGAAGTGTGGTTGCAGGCCATCTGCATTGGGCTGAATTGAACCAGACAGTCGCCGGGGAAACTCAGATCTCAGGAGGCAGAGTAACAGAACCACAGGCTCTGCTTGCACCACGCTCCCTCATTTTCACTGTTTTTAAAGCAAAATCAAGGCCATAATTAATTATAACTCCTGCTGGAAGAAGAACTAAGGAAATGTTTTTGGAGCGTGTTGAAAACTGCTCACTTGTTTAATACATTTTTAGTTTCAAGGCAGTTCGATTATGCAACCAACATTTTTATGAGCTGACAATGACACATATTCCTAGGATTCAAACGACATCATCACACTATTCCATATCCACCAATAATATTTAAAACAAATAGGGCAGCTAAAATGAACGTTGCTAAAATGCAGATTTTTGTTCTAGGGTCGAGTCACTAATAGAAATGAAGGCTCAACATTAATTAATTTTCCATTGGATATTTTATAAGAAAACACTTAGGATAGGAAAAAGATAAGTTTTAAGATAAGACAAGTGAGTCTGATTGTTGTAGAATCTGAAAACTACTTGCCTATGTAAGATAATACTGATTTGTTTCACTCCCATTTGCCCGTGTGATAAGCTGTTTGATTTAAGCATCACGGTGTGTGCATGCCTTCTGGGCCAGCTTGACCCCTCTGCGTGCAGTCTGCATGTCCTTTCTATGTCACTGTAAGTTCTCTCCTTGGGAAGGTTGAACTCACTTCATGCTGGAAAAAAAGGCTTTTAACTTACTAATAGAAATTGCAGGAAGTAATATAGTCGTAGTTATTAATTGTGTCTTTGTTGCCAGTGTATCCGCACCACAATACCCTGAGTGTGTGAGCAAAGGTCTGTCATAGCCTTGAGAATACACTGAATTGAACATGTTTTTTCAATTCAATGTATTTTCTATTGCCTGGTGAAAATTGCCTTTCTGCGCACGCTTCTCCAAATTGTCAAAATAGTGTCCTGCTCAGCACATCTGATGAAGGTTCTGTTTTGTAATCTGTTTAAGAAGTAGAGTCATCCTTTAACTCACAGGGAAACAAAAATATATTGACATATTTGTGTATTCTCGCTTCCTACGCTGTCTCATTCTGCTTTGTCTTGTCATGTTTCTGCTTCTGGATGATGATTCTTTCTGCCTCGCCCTCCCCATCCCTCAGTGCTGCCACCTCTAGACCTGCCTACATTTCACTTGACTTATTAAATATTCAAACTATCTATGTTCCTTTTTATTTGCCTATGAAAACACATTTTTTTCATCTCAAGCCAACCGTGTTTCCTAATGCCCATAGAGACCGGGAAGGCGTGCGTTAAGAATAAGTGTGTTGTTGCATCGACACCACTTATAATTCACAGCCACCATCATAACAGATGGAATAAAGTTGCCCTTCATATGCCCTTTCATCCACTTTTGTATGTTGTGAAGCAGCGGAGCATACTTAGCACTGGCTGTTAGTAAGACTTACATATATTAGTCTTTACAAAGATAGATGTGCTTGTGGTTTTAAGCCTGTTTTAATCACTGATGTGCGTTAATTAAAGATCGAACAATTAGAATATGCATTAACACATATCTCCATAATTAAGGACATGTAAGAAAATGCTTTGATGAGATTTTTTTGTAAAACCTTTCTTGCTTTTTTGTTACATATACCAGTATACTGATTTATTATTCAGAAATGTGAACTGTGCAGCTAGAAAAAAATTGTTTACAAGGGACAAGATCTTGCAAAATAAAATTCCTACAAGATTGTGCATGATTGTGTGAGGGAAATTATCTTGTGAGATTTTTTGAGATCCATCTTTTTACATTTGTCTGTGATCAAAAATAGGTGAAGCGCTGATGAGTTACACTTCTCCCAAAGCCATAGTTCCTAAAATCAGGGCTGCAATGACAGCAAAATATGAAATGAAATAAAAGACATTAAAAAACTGTAAACTGGATCTCACTATCTATTTATTATGAATTATCCAAATCTCGTTTTGTCAAATTTTTTGGGATCCAATCTCGTGTCTCATCTCGTCTCATGGAAATTGTCTCATTCCAACGCGACCTTTTTACAATTATTCTTCAAATTAAATAAAGGTATTTAAATTATCCCCATAGAATAAGAGGGTCCTATCTATGTTCTGGGTTAGAACATATTATATCTAAAGATCTGACAACTCATACAGTACAAATAGATTTTTGCTCTTGCACCAAACCTTACAAAATCTTGATAAAGAAGAAATTATCCAGGTATTTTTATTCAATTTGTATTGAACTAAACTTGCCACACAATTTGATCTTGATTTTAATAACACACATTTACCAGTAAATGTTACAGCACTGCCCAAACCTAAGAGCGACTGAGCATGAAATCCAATGGATGCAGGCAGCACCAAATCTGCGCTTGCAGTTGTTAAAGTCCATGATAGGTGAGGAAGTTGATGATTACATGGGCGAAGGACCGCATTGTGCTGATGAGTTGAGCTCAGAACTTGAAGAATAAGCCCTAGACTTGTATTCAGTTGCTCTGTTGGAGAAATCTTTGTGACCGGTAGAAGAGCATTTAAAACCCCAAGGAGAAATAAGTGAAAGGCAGCCACCTATATGCACTCATTTCATTCATTCCTCATTGTGAACAATGGGTCACCTCCATCTTTACTCAGTTCTATTAAATTTCCATTTTAATTGATGAGGACTTTTAAAGAAGAGGGGGCACTCTCCAGATACCAATTTAAAGAAAGCACAGCAAAATAATCAATTCACCAAGCAGAGAAGACAAACTGAATTAGGAGGGAGATAAGCCCGGTGGTGCTGGTAGGGCTCAGTGATGAGAGCTGTGTTCACACCTGCCATATCAAAGGCTTGTAGGGCAGAGAGCTGCATAAAGGTGCTGAGGGATGAAGCCTGATTAAGGCTAACCTGGACCAGACCTGGAACATGCACTGTGCAATCTCTCAGCTTTCACATGTCATTTCCAAGATTTTAGTGTCCATTTGATTGGCACATTAAATGTTGTACAGCCTGTTTACTATCTTTCATCATCCTTATGTTTTCTGTGACCTCTTTTTCATGACTCTTGGGCTGAGATCACACTTGTCCTGGATTGGTTCTGGTTTGATCTTTGTTTAGAGTTGATGTTGATGGCTTAGTTTGGTCCTGTTGTATTCCTTGTTTAGTTCTGGGTTTAGTCCCAGTTTAGACCCAGTAGAGCTCTGGATTGTGACGTCACACCATAGAATTTCCTTTAAGATGCTAAACACCAAACTAGCTGTCGTTTAAAAAGTATTGTGACACTATAGAGTTATAAATGTATTTATCAGTAGTGATCCAGCAGTTGCACCAGAAACTAGAATTCAATAATGTAATCATTTCTGACGAATAGCAGCGGCCTATACAACTCGATGTGAGATTTTTAATTTTTGATAGAAATAACCAAAGTTATCAGTAATTGTTTGGGATTGGTTCCTCAAACTCCCCTTATGAATCTTATGACAAAAATGACAAAAATTGGAGCTGAATAATGGCTAAAGCATAAACATAATTTTACTTTAGTTATTTAGTTAGTTTGTTAAAGGAATAATGGAGGATTTTCTTTCCTCGTGGCGTGGACAGCCGAGTAGTTCATTCACATGTCAATCATAGGATGCACCTACTGCACAGCTGCAGCCTTGTCGGGTCGTCCCAGGAGAGCAGCACGTTTGCGTGTGTCTAAGCGCATGGATCTATCATAATATAGTTCCTTCAGTGTACAGGACAAAATGAAGACAGAGAAAGACAGTTCGAGCTGGCTCAGAAGAGACTGAAATCTACGGAGACAAATGATACGATGCGATCCGTCGCACTATTAAACAAATGCACGTGTAGCAACGAGGCTGTTGTGCGCTTCCACGGGGGGAGTACACAATGCGCACTTCTGCTCTCAAATCCTCCATTATTCCTTTAATTTATGCTGACAAGGAGGACATTGGATGTTGTGCCATGTGAATAGACCTAATTTCAGAGTTATTAACCATAAACTAGGTCAAAACAAATCTGCCATCTGACAGAAAAAGTCTGACCAGTCCTCTAACTCAATAAATGCCTCGTGAAAACTGACTCCAGTGCTGGTGCAGTTCGGGACCTGTGCGGGTACCAGGTTACTTGCAGATTGTGCGCGAATTCTTTGCGCAGCTCCCGGACCCACGGCCGCAGTACTTGACGGACCGTGTAACAGGGTGCATTGGTTTTAAGCACTGTCAAATTCTGGCGAGACCTGCATGGTTCCCAAACTGCTCCGGGACCGGCATCAGTGCACACCCGGTGTTATGCATTCAAGTACAATATGACGTCACATGAACATTACCTGCTGCTTTCCATCTCTCTCTGGCATCTGCATTCTCATTTATCAATGCCCCCTGTCAGTTCATGCTGCTTTTTACTTGATGAATTTGTGTTATCATTTCTATATTAAGCATCATTAGTTTGTGTGTGCGCAGTTTACTGTTGTTGAGGATGACAAATGCGATCATATACCCAAAATTAATTCATAATGGCAAATATTGTATGAAAAACTAACTTCAAAGGGCCTAATTGTGCTTCCCACCTTTGCACCGTGTGAAAACCTCCTACCCGTCGTGTTATGTAAATCATGTACAGTATGATCGACCACTGCCAGCCATAAATCTTCATTAGCGGCAGAGGACGTGATGCTTGTTACATGATTTGTAATGTGGAGCGATAGGTCTGGAGTCAAGGTGCTAACACTAATCTGCACCTCACTTCCTTCTAATAACTCTTACCCTAATATAAATAAAAGTTCAACCCAGACTACTATTCATTCTTCTTCCAGACACGCCACGCTCATTAGCTGCTGTTCTGGAGGGGGGAAAATAGACGGCAAAAAAAATCCCCTGTTTTCTCATTTTTCATTATGTAGCTCACTGGGCTTGTAAAAAAAACAGGACGCATTTGCTCACAGCCCTAAACAATAACAACCCCAAGTCCAGTTATTGATTTCCTGAAAGCGTGCAGTTGTGACATTAAAATACAAACATGTACGTTTTAATTTAGTCAGGAGGACTGAAGCCAGTGAGTGAATATGAAGTCCCATCATTGCATATTTTAAAAGTCGGAGCACTCTCAGTAAAATGTTTAAAAATAGACACACTGAATCATCCCATTGACACTGTTGTCCCACCAGACTGGATAGAGCTTGCATCGACTAGGAGACATTTTGAAATGCCAACCGATCTTCCCTCTCCATCTTCCCCAGCACTTTCTCAATGCACATACGGGTGGAAGTCCATTATCCGGTAATAGAGCGCAGGAATGAGTAGCCTATCACAGAAATTATTTCAAGGCATCCATAATTCAAGAACTGACTATCTATCATGTCAGCACATTCCCCGTCGTACAGTATATCAGCGGGACACTATTCTTCTAAGTTTCACTCTATCTCACTGGAAAACGTTTGTGAAAGTGAGGACACTGCAGAAATGGTGTGGGGTGAATGATGTTTATCACAAGCATGCGTTTCAGTATAATAATCCATAAGGCCATCTCAGAGTGGAAGTGTATGAGAGCGAGAGAGAGTCTACTGCTCGGATTTATTGTATCGTCCTTTATTGTAAGGGCACACATACGTCTAATATGAACTCAAAAAGTGTTTGTCACTCCACCTCTGCCTGCTGCCCCAGGACTTGTGTCTGCACCACTCAGGGCCGATGCAAGCTCGTGACAGCACTTCAAGCTTTATGTAAGTGCTGAGAAGGCCATGACAACCTTATGAAGAATCGCGTTTGTGCAGCGGCTTAAAAGGGAAACAACGAACCATGTTTGTTGTGGATAGGAGAGGGCTGCAAGATAATTTGCAACTGAATCAAAGGCTAAAACGTTTCAAGCGTCAGAATTTCCTACACAAGCAATACAATATACTGTGGTATTCTGGATGAAAACTGCTGCTAACCCTGTAGTTTATATCTGTACAAACAGGTTCTTAAATACATTCATTCATTTTCTACCGCTTGTTCCCTTTCGGGGTCGCGGGTGACTGGAGCCTATCCCAATGACTTTGGGCCTTAGGCAGGGTTTTTAAATACAGTTTGTCAGATTATATTTCAGTCTTTTTGTCAATTCTCCTGGATACATTTAAGATTCGAACTTTGAACAGAATCTGGTTATTAAAACACAAATTGCAATCGCAGTTCTTGACAGAAAGATCACACACATTAGATATGTTCCCCAAATTGTTCAGCTCTAATAGGAAGCAGCTCATAAACATACTGATATCCCACTGCATTTGACCCGTCTTTTAATACCGCGGGGTCAACCTGTCAGGAGCGAGGAGTTAAGGGCATGAACAATTATGCTACGTTCAGATTAGTTCAATAAACTTAACTAACATTTTCTGCTGACTGTAGTATCACTGTTGTTAGCTCCTCCCTTCAGACAGATATGAGGCAGTGATTCTCCAGTATTCTGTCAGATGAACTGAAGAAGCTACTTGGATGAGCGGCGGTGGAACATTTTCACTCTTGAAACTTTTGTCCAGTTGACTTGTCTGGGGACTTTTATCCCAATCTTGAGCTGGGTTAATGAACAGAAATAACACCTCTAATTTTGGGACTACTCAAATCTTTGCCCTCATTATAACACTGTTATAATAAAATGTGGCAACGTGTCAGGCTTCCATACTATATGTTACAATAGAGACTAACAATGCGTATAGCGGCTTAACCATATGTTGTTATGGATGTTATACATGGACTGCATTTCTCTCTCTCCTCCATTATTCACTCCCAACTTAGTGACGTAACGTTCACGAGGCAGGACGTGCTGTTACAGAATTAGGATGAGGGTTGGATTTCACCTGGCCCCTGAGTGCTTTTACTGTACAGCCCAGTGTTACGCAGTTACGCCTCATTAAGAATTCCTGTTCTTGCCTGCTCCATTAGGCGGTGGTCTGTGCTTGTCGGTGCACACTTTAATGATACAGAATATGGCAGAAACAAGGTAATGCATGCTAAAAATGGAAAGGGAATAAGGAGAATTTGAACTTGGAACATACATCATGATGGATCTAAACCAGATTGAGGCATATTTTTCATTAATGTCTAGAATAATAGGACAGGTTTATAGACCGTGGTGCAGGAGGAGATTGAGCTGAGGATGTTGAGCTTCTCTTTGATTGTGATGCAGATCGAAAGGATTGGATCAACATCAGATGATAGAAGTGCATTAGAAGTTGAGGGATCATTCATTATTGATCAGAAACATTATCTGATATTCAAAATCAATGCATTATCACAGCGATTGAAATGCCTACATTAAGTGGCAAAAGTGCTGTGGACAGGCTAAATATTTTTCTTTGGTTGCGCTTTGACATCCTACTTTACTTCAGAAGTAAATGTACTTAAATGTATTTCAACTCCTGCCATAGACACAATACATTGTTACATTTGGAGCATACTTTTGGCAGCAAAGAAGAAGACACAAACTGAACCAACAATCAAGGACTAGACCGAAAATTGACTTTTTTGACTGACTTTGGACCAAATGGAGCTTGCGTCTTGGGTTACTTGTGATTTTTCTGTCTTCTTTTTTCCTCTCTTTCCGTGTTGTGTGTAAATAATAAGTGGCTTTTTTAATAGCATGATAACAGAATGGAAAAAGCATGGAAAGTGACAACTGACCTTTTATCACAAAATAAAGTAGAATGACAGAAGCGCCCTTTTTCAATCACCAATTACACTGTCAAAGTAAAGTGACAGAGTAAAACAAACTAAATCAATTTTAAAAAACTGCAATAACACTTTTACTTGGGTGCAAACATTAACGATTTCTTCCCACCCTGTCAGGTTTTATGTAAGTGTGAAAACGGGATGTTCCACACCCAAAACATGCTTCTTCTGGTCTCTGTACCAGGATGAACACTCAGAACACTTCTATGACAGCCTTATGAATTTTTGATATGTTTATCCATTTTAACTCCTCGCCTGGTGTATTATTTAAGCACTGCAGCTTACATTAACCCCCACAGACAGGGCAGTCATCGGCCAGGAGGGAGCCACTCTATGTCTCCTTCTCTGTCACACCTATCATCTCTTGTTCACATGCTTGTTTCTATTTACCCGCACTGTCTCTATCGATCTTGTCTACTTGCTTCTGTACAGTGTCCTTCTCCTTGCCACCACACCTTCGATCTTGAGCATGTGCATATATCTACCTTGTCACATAGTCCCCTTGCTTTCTGGCTCTTTGGACCCATCCATCAGGACCAGCTCAGTGTCACTCCATCAGGCTGTCTTTGCGTCTTGTATATATTTCCTTTCTTGCCAAGAGACCATCTTGTGGGTGCTCTTTTTGAGTTTTGACGTGGCTTTGGCCAAGGAGCACTGACAGAGTCTTAAGAAAGCCTGTCTGGATCAAGGCCGTGATGGGAAATGGAGAGGGCCAGAGGAGGAGTCATACTGTCCCCACTGGCAGCTCATGCCCCTGGCTCTGAGGTACACAGGGGCTGGTCTGGATGAATGGGGCTTAGCTTGTGGTTTGGGGTTGATACTGACATTACAAATACAAACATTAGGGTACATACTGAGATAAGTTTCTTTTGTCTCCATTCTATTAGTAAATACTTAATTTATGCATACCTTATTTGATTTTATAGACGTTGTTATAATCATTTTATGTTGCGATTTAAAGCCAAAACTAGTTCCTATGCTTCCAAACTTTGTTAAATGACAATGGAAACAAACCTTTTTCTGATTCTGATACACAGATTTTGAGCCATTAAAAACATAATAATTCTCATTTAATTGGTCACTGGAGTTCGACCCCTAGCTCAGGCTGCACCCGGTGCGGCTGCTGAGTTGGAGCAGTGTTCCTGTGGTGGATAGCTCACATGAAGCCTGGAGCGCTGTGGTGCTGTTGCGGTCACTGGCTTTGATCACACACTCGCGAGACCACGCGCTCCCCTGATAACTAATGTAGGGAAAATTCAATCCAACGGAAAGATTCTGGAGCTCTTCAGAATCCCCACTGGAACTACCACACTGTACAGTGTACTTTTTTATATGGAATTCCTATCCAAACTGCACCAGAGCAGTCTGAGCTCTAGGGCGTTAGGGTGTGAACGCACCCTAACTTGCTCGTTTGAGCCCAGTTCAATTCTGTACCCTTGATTTGGTCCTGTTTTTGTTTTTGGTCCGGGTCTTGGTCATGTTAAGTTCCAGGTTTATCTCTAATTTATTCTTAATTTAAGTGTTTGTGCAAGTCGACCAACAATTGTATGTCAAATTATTGGGTTAGGGTTAGGGTTGTTTTTGTATGTGAATACTAGAAGCGTGTTTCCTAGGGAGTTGGATCTCTCCTTCACTGGTGAACTCCCTTAGGTTTCTACTTCATCTCAAAGGTTTGGTAGTTTCCCCTTGCCGAGAAAGAGGGTCTAAGGACAGGAAACTTTGTGACATTTGTCTAAGGACAGGGGATGCTGAGACGTTGCTAAATTCTTATGATATGAGGTAGCTGGATTTTTGGAGATTAATCCTAAATATTTCTTTTAGACTAGAAAACTGAATGCATGGTTATTATGCTATTATGTTTTTGTAGTTTGGGTCAGATGCATGGCCCCTTTTAGTCAACTAATCTATGCACTGGGTATGTCGTTAATCAACAAATAATTGATTCAGTCCACTGCAGCCCTATCTTTCTATTATGGAAAAGTTATTGAGATACACTCTAAATTTAGAGGGAATTTTATTTTTCTGTTTAAAGCTCCCACTGCCCAAATATTGCATAATTGTCCACACTGTTTATGTTGCACTGTTTATGTTGCATCTGCCCATCCCCAAACTGACCAAGCACAGATATTGTATAAACTAACACTCATAGCACACACACAAAGTGCAAGTATTCTCCTGTACTTGCACATTTGCATATGCATTGAAGATAAAGAAAAAAATGGTCATTGCATGTACATAACATATTATCATGAAGAGGTCTAAATGTATTGCAAACGCCAGAGCAGATTATGCCTGGGAGCCCTGCGTACACATGTCAGCATTATGGTGCTATCAGACCATGCAAACAAGAGCCAAGCTATAATGGGCCGTGCCATTTGTGTTCCTCTGAGTCAGGCTGCCGGCTGCCGGCTGCCTGCCACACGGCTGTGCTTACGACTCTGTCCTTCCCACGTGGCTTTCCGAACTGTGCCCCATTGCAGACGGCCTATTGATTCTTATGTCACGGGCCATTCTATAGTTGTCCTCTCATGCTGGCAGCAGTTTTACTCACAGTGCGCAGCCAACAGATGACATTTAAACCACGCCTGGCCTGCATGGACCAAATTTGACAAGATTACTAATGATTTCACCAATGCTATTTCACTCTTTGCTTATTAAGTCACCTAAAATGCTTTACTGTACTGCCAGTTTCCCAGTCACAGACCCAACTTAACAATGCCTTTTAAATGTCTGATGAATTGCAGCACATTGTTTGCTTTAGCTTCCTGGCTTTAAAAGCGAGGTTGTGGCTGAGGAGTAAATCCACACAAGACAAGCATGTAAGACTTGATTTACTGAACTAGTTACATCCTTTTACAGTGGACATAAAGGTCAGTGCGGTAATGCATGCCCGGAGCCCTGGAGAACCAGCAGTGCCCAAAGTTTTACGGCTCGTCCTTGGAGAGGATGAGCTACAGTGGCTATTAGCTGCCAACATGGCCATCTCCCCTCAGCTGATTGGCCAAGCATGGATTCTCATTTAGATCCCATTTACAGAGGAATCAGTCATTATTGTCACATATTACCCACTCTGATACACACCATGGCTCAAAAGCTTCTCCAAATTGGCTTAACATATATTTGAATGAAATTGTAAATGGCAAAGCACAGCGGTATGAGACTAGGTAGAACTGTTTGTATCAATAAACTGAATAAACGCTGGCCATTATATTTGATCAGACATTATAGTGTGCTTTATCTGAGTTTATGTTTACTATGTTTAACGTTTCACAGTCACATGCACGATTAGTCTGTAAAAACATCGACAAGCAGTAAGCGACTTTTGGAACTTAATGATTTTGAAAATGGTCTTTCCTACTGATGCTCCATTATGTTCTTTCACGTGACTAATTTTGACTTTCAAACAGCATACTATAAAAAACAAACAAAAAGATAACAGTTATTGTGTTCAGACTGGCTGTGGAATGATATATTTGTGTGGTTTTGAGTTGGAGAAGAAGCAGAATTTGAAAGGGCATGTTATGTAAAAATTGATTTTTATGAGCTTTTAACCATATTGTAATACTTTTCCAACCATATTATATTACATTCTCTTCAAAATGTCATGTGGCCACTTTTCACATAGAAAAACATGTAAATGAACATCCGATTGTTATATTCAAATGCCAGTATGAAGAAAGGGAAACTATACAATTCTGCAGTTTGGAACAGGAAGTAAATACACCTGTTTCTGTATTAAGTTTGAAATACCCCCCAAAAAAAAAGCCTAACATGTATTTTTGAATGATTCAGTGCCATGAGCTTAATACATAAATGATAATATACATAATACACATTTGATCAGATTAATGATTTCTTACTGTTTTTGTTTGGTTTCATAAGATCTGTCATGCCATGTGTGGGTTTCCGCTGGGACACTGCGCTCAGTTCACACTTCCTGTCGGTGCTAATGCCTGTTAGGAGGGTGCATTTTTCGGATATTTTTTTAGCACCAGGTACAAAAACACCCGAGCTGTGACATTTTCACTCAAACCGTCAAGATGGCAGGGATAGTTGAATGGCTAAACAAGTGCATTTTAATGTCACCACTAAACAGGTGATGAATAGTTAAGATAAGATAAGATATTCCTTTATTATCTTAACTATTCATCACCTGTTTAGTGGTGACGTGCTTTGTCCAGTAGGAATTCTGCTTGTAAATTTAGATCTCACCTCCAACAAAACAGGAACATGCAAAGAGATAAGCAGGAGAGGTTAAATCGGTGGGTTGGTGCAATTACCCCAGAGAGGACAGGTGTGGATGCCGATTAAGACTGAGTTTCACTGACAGCCATCTGGAAACAAGGCGCACATCACCCACCAGGGACGGGACATTTACACAGAGTCGTTCACACGCACATCGGGCTGCAGACAGTGGACAAATGGTTATTATGAGGAGGCGGCCTGGATAAAACCAACAGACCAGACGCTGCGGTAGATTTGGAGACCGATAAAGTGAACAGAATGAGCCATTTTATTGACTAAAGGAACTGCAAGACGATCAACTTATTATCTTCAGGCAATGCTAATAGTCAGTGTTGTTTTGTTACATTTTTGGGAGATTTACTGATTTAATAAAAGGTTTGTAAAAAAAAATGTTGTACCATCATGTAATTTTTCAGGACTTTTGGGGAGATTTAACAAGAAAAAACTGTTTAGATAGCAAGGTTGAATTTTGTGTTTTTGTTTTTTTCTACTGCCATGGTGACTTCTATTAGAGTTGTTAAAAATAACGTATCGTTAAAAACATACTGTCATGTTTTAGATCTGGAAAATATGACTTGAAGACCAGCTGCATAGCCAAAAGCAAATTATTTCACTTTTCTAAATATAGAAAATAATTGTAAAGATTGTTCTGACTCACAGGTGAAGGCTGTGGCTGACTATTGTAACAATGTTTACACCATAATAAATCAATGAGAGCACAAACAAGTCATGTCCTCAAAACAAATTTAAAGTTTTATAAATATTGAGAAACTTTGTTTTTTTTTTAATGTTCACTATTATTACACCATATAATCCAGTAACAACATTTGTTGACACTGTCTAATAGATTAAGCTAGCAAGCAAAGCAAAGCAAAGCAAAGCAAGGCAAAAGAGTTCAAATAAGTTCTCTGTCTCACTAAATGTACATCATACCATTATTCACTTATATGCTTATTAATTTCGAAGTGTAGATACGTTTATATTGAATATTGATTAATATAAAATATTTACATCTATACAGAGATAGCTTAGCTATAGTTATAAGTTACTGTGAAAGTCATAGTTTATGTCACCCTTGGTCTCTTTACTTTAACATAGGAATTTAAAGGTGAAACAAAGTCTAGATTTAAATAATAGACTGAATTTATGTTCAGGGTTTGTTCAGTAATCTGAATCTATACCAGACAAATTGAAGATAAAAGCTGATTTTATTTCGAGACAGCAGAGACACCGTTTTTCAATGTGTTTATGGGGCACAAACCATAAAGAGTAAAAATGCTTCAGTTCAGTGTTTTAAAGCACTCATTCTGCCACTTATAACCTGGGGCGAAGGCACTTTTCCAAAACATTGCTAGTAAATATACTTTTTCTACAGGTTAATGTTGACAGTAGAAGTAAGTAGTTTAGTAATAATTGGGATTACAATTATGAGCCAAATAATTGTGATCGTGAATTCTAGTTTCTCTGGTCTCATGCATTTTCATGTATGTTTCTTTGTTTTGTTGTGTTCTATCTATGTAACTCACTCTATCCTGTCAGTGTTGTATGTGGTAAATTATCTTGTCTATAATCTTTTTAATTTAAGTTTAGTTTGACTTTATTTTTGGTTCAGCTCACTAGGAATATGCTGTTTGTTTTTTATCAGTGCCCCAGACTTGTTGTCAACTGTGTAATCCTTATATAGCGCACATAAAACAATTATTTAAAACGTATATGCTGGAATAGCATATACGTTTGATGTACATTTAGTGGGACAGAGAACTTATTTGAACTCTTTTGCTTTGCTTTGCTTTGCTTTGCTTTGCTTTGCTTGCTAGATTCTACACAATCAACTTGTGTATGTGTCCTCAATAGACCCTTTAAAAGTGAGTACACAAGACTAGGAATAGCTTCAGAATATCACAAAATGGATATTCTGAAGCTATTGGAGTTGGCAAATAAAAACACTCTGATATATGTGAGCAATATCATAGTCCAGTTTAAAGACATTTACAATATTTGTTTTATTTGTAGATTAAGGCGAAATCCAGATTTTTAGGTTTTACAGGACAAACATCAGAAATGTTGAACCCACAATAGTAGGCCGTCACCAAAAACTGAATAACACAAACCGCGCCTATGATTCTAGACTCAATTGAAAAAATTACTTTTACAATTGATTTTGAACTGGACAATTTGACAGTCTCTCTCTCTCTCTCTCTCTCTCTCTCTCTCTCGCTCTCTCGCGCTCTCTCTCGCTCTCTCTCTCTCTCTCTCTCTCGCTCTCGCTCTCTCTCTCTCTCTCTCTCGCTCTCTCTCTCTCTCTCTCTCTCTCTCTCTCTCTCTCTCTCTCTCTCTCTCTCTCTCTCTCTCTCTCATAATCCTTTCATTTGGAATTTTGAACATTCTGATGAAGTGGCAGTTATAGGGTCTTTAGGGCTGTCAAGTTTCATTTGTAAGTATAATTTGTCTTTTTTCTTTAATTAGTTGGAGTTGGTGCTATGCAAATTTCTGTGTAAATGTCTTGAGTTTAGTTTGTGGTCACACTATCTTCTCTTTAGGTGTCGTTTGCATTCCTGTCTCCAGCCAAAATGATCCTCCCTCCTGCCCTCAGCTACAGTGTAATGAGCAAACAGAGGAGGGTGGCATATACTAGAGTAAATGGAACCAGCTCTCCTCTTTCTAGGGCACTGCTAAGCCTTATTGGATTTCCCCTCGTACTTTTCCCATATCAAAAACATAAACTCCTCATAACCTTTGGCATAAGAGCAATGTTGAAGTTCATCACACTTTGTCTGTTGATACATATTAGACCTTCAATAAAAATGCAAAAACAGAGCATAAATAATGACTTTGATTTTTACAAGCGACGTCCTTTGGAGTGGAGACTGCATCCTAATGTGTCTTCAATCAGAATATAGATTACATATGGGCATCTTATTAACCCACTTAATACAGTCCGCCTTTGGATACAACTCCAGTGTAATCCGTGGTGTTATTTGTGAATTAAGGAAGTAGGTCAAGGGACATGAAAGTGCATTGTGGGGGATTTGTGTGCATAAAAGTGATGTGATTTCCATAATTTCTGGCGCTATGAAGACAGAATTACTTCAAGTTTCAGTCTCTAGTCGTGCTTGATTTACTTCAAAATATAGGTCATGTTAAAAGGTCCATGTACTTTGCATAGTCAACAAGTTCAAACCCTTATGCCTTATGTTAAATATTCAAGACATACTGAGCGAAAGAAAGATTTGTTTACAAATGTTTATTGGAGTATATAAAAAAAATAAAGGAAAGTGAAAGGAAGTGTTGGAGCTTTGAGAATATTGATTTAAATGTAGAACACAATCTATTGAAACATTTATGAGCACAAATATGTCACCAAAACATGTCGAACACTGACCCCCAGCCTTTTTTCTTTAACACATTTAGTATTGGCACCTTAAATTACAATCTTTTGCTGGCTAAATCAGTATTTATATTTCATATTTTTTCGTATTCACCTTGACTTTGTTTGTTATACGTTGCAGTTTCAAGCAGTTCTCAAAATGAATGTGTTATATAATCAGCTACAACAACTTACATTGTCGTTGTATCCGCTATTCTATCACATCACATGCTCCGAAATACTTACGTTAAATGTCTGCAGTAAATCTATATATACTTTCAAACATGACGCAAAAGGCTCTTATATCTAAGTAGCAGCACGCCATAACTGAGCATTTTCAAACCACAAGAGACACTGTGCTATCTGTCAAAAAGCTTTTACAACTACGCTGAAATATCTCAATCAAGTCATCAACTCACACACTTCTGGATTCATAAAGAGAAATGGCCCTAATAGTTCCTGAAAATGGCAGAAGCTTTACGAACTCCCAGAATAGTCCTTTGAAAGCTTCACTGCTCTGGCTTCAATTAGTGGAACTGAATCCATCTCGTGTCCAAGTCCCAGTGGGCATGTCAATCTCCCAGTTAGGACCTGTCAGTGCCCTGCTTTTAGTCTGACAGGCGCGATCCACGCGTCCGCCCACAAGACATTCAAAACATAAGTGCAGGGGAAGGGAGCCCACAACTGCCAGGTTAACTAGTACATTATGTAGAAAGGTGATGAGATGAGCAGTGCATTAAGGCAAAGATATAAACTGTGTGAATCGAGCTGTGCCAGAGCAGTGATGGTTGAAGTCTCTCCACTTTGCACAGTACTTTTTTGTAAACAAACTTCAACACGTGACATTTTTAGTCTGCTAATTATGGGTAACGTTAATATAATCTGTCTAAACTGTATATAGCCAATGAAGATGAAGAATGATGCTACTTTTCTGTTGGTGAGTCTGCCACCTGCAAGTCTCCATGGAAACGTTGCTTTGCATTGAATATTCGACAGTAAGGCGTTAAACCTATTTCCATGGAGAAAAGCAGTCCACGTAACAGTTCAGAGGTCACATTTAAAAACATAAACTTCTATAAAATGTATAGAAGTTTGTGTCCTCAAACTTGCACTTCTGGTCTCTCTGGGCTCAGATCACCTGCTTTGTTAAAATACATAACATTTCTGTGCGTAAGACCCAAGATCTGTGGAGAGAAGAACGCCCACTCAAAACACCAACTTTTTGTGGTATTATTATTATATCTGAATTAAAAGATAATTGAATGCTGTAGGATAGTAAATAGATGACACAGTATAAAAAGCAGAAAACAATCCAACATTTACATGAACAAATCCACCTCAGTTGTAGAAAATAGAAGGGCCGCTTCAAGATCCCACACTTTATCTTTTTGACATGATATACATGTAATAGATCAGTGTTATCTCTTGCCAGAATGCTAATATAACTGGTTCCAGGGCACATACAAGTGAAATACGCCTGCTTTTGCTCAGTGAATTTCCATGGACCACATTTTCGAAAGAACAAACTGGAATCTACGACTAAATGATATTGTCCCATTAATCAAAGTGACAGCTTCTAGTCCCATCACACATGTGGGAATTGTGTTATTTGACATAAGTAGGTGCAACACACTCAGACTGAGCTGTTCCAAAGGTATAACTGACCTATTGTTCCTATAATCTATTTTAAGAAACGCCAGTTGAGCCCAAATGCTGCAATTGTTCTTGAGTAATTTCATGCCAGACATATTTTTTTTCAGACAATGCACATGGCCCGTAAAATATTAAAGCGGCAGATTCCTGTGTCAGCATGGATTTGTCAGGAGCTGCAGTGGGGCTTGTGTTTAGCATTGCCTATGAGCTTTTTGATGTTCTGTTTCAGATAAAGGAAATTGCCAGAAAATCAATCAGGGGCAAGCATGACTAGAAATAAATATTTACATCGAGCGACAAAACTGCACATAAACACCACTCTAATATCCCCCAAGCAGAAGGTGCACATTATGTATTCTCAAATATCTTTTCCAATCTCGCCAGACAGCAAAGTTGTTATGTATGGACTCAAATGTGTCATCCTGGTAGTCAGTGCAATGCATACTCAGCTGCTGCAGAGGAGCCGCTGTAGAGAAGACAGGGACAAAATGCTATTTTTTGCAATTAATTGCTACAAGGTTTCTTGAGGTGAAGCCGAGTAAATCTGGGCAATTCTTCACATAAGGTTAGAGGACGGACAGTGCAGGGCAATACAGCCAAGAACTCTGTATCCTCCAGGGATTGTTGAAGACTCAGGAATAAGGACAAGCTGAACATTTGAAAGAAATCTCATTTATAACGCGTAAAGTGTATTTAACATAGAAGCAGAGGTGGAAAGTGCATAGAAACTTTTAAGCCGTTCTATGCAGGAAAATGTGTGCTTCATTTTAAACGTGAATGAAAAATTGTTAAAAGAAGTCAGCTACATTGATGTCAAAGTGTAAGGTACTAAACTCAAGAAATTTGCAGCAGCTTTATTTGTTGTATAGTAAAGGTTGCTCTATACTTTAGCAGATATAATAATATAAGTAAAAATCTTAGTATTAGTTATAGTAATTCAGCTATTAGTTGTTATCCTATTAATATCCATGTATCAATATGTTAAATTATCCTCTTACAGTTTTGTTTTATTTTTACACACAATTTAAGATTTTAAATTTAGATGTATTAAATATTGACATGGCAGGGCATTATTACATGCTAATGCTGAATTCCGTCAATCAAAACATCAGAAAAAAAAGATAAGATAAAACATCCCCATAAAAGGTAGCATTATAAATATAGAAACATTCCTCCCTTGGCATACTTGTTTGTGGTTTCCTTCTGTCTCCTTGCGGGCTCACACATCCATTATACATTTGTGATGGCGATACGAAGTGCTATCTCTGTGTGTTTTGGGACTCACCTATGCCCCACAGGACTGCATGGTTGTTTTTCTTCTGTTTATAGCATGGCACGATGCAACAAAGCAAAAGATCAAATATTGACCCATCTGAGTGACAAACCACCTGCTCCCAGAGTAATATAAAAAAGCTATGCGCTGGACAGTTTCTAATAAAATAGTCTGATTACTGTACCCTACACATACACACGCCTCGCTCACTCATGCAATCATAGAAGAGCCACAAGAGGTCCTTAGGAGTGGAGTCCACGCTAATCAGCCTGACAATCTTCTAGAAAAGAGTGGAAAAAGCATGTTCAAAATTATCCACATAATAACCACATTCATCCACTTTGTAGCTTTTCCATTTTAACTTGGTTGCTTGAATGGTTCAAAGTATGAATATATGCGCCTCTTTTAAAGGTTTATAGACCATCCTGACCATTCAATATATTACGGTAATATCATAATGTGTACATGTTGTATGCACATAAATAATAGTTACCATGTGGTCAATTCTGTGTTGTCCGTATCAATAGTAGTTTTAGTACTGAGTAGTATCTAGCAGTGACGCCATAGTATCTTGTCAATGCAGGACATTATCATCAGCGAGACACTGCAGGTGAATATGATTTCAGATATAAATAAGGCATTTTAAATGTCTTAAATTTGGGATTTTGGAAATCTTATTTAGTATTTGAGTCAAGTACAAGACTGGAACGTTTGATGTGTGTAGGTGAAATTGCAATGTTCCATTTAATGAAACAATATTTAGGTGCAGATTGGACAATTGAAATAGAAATAAGTGTGTATTGCCTGCTGTGTCTTAATAATAAAAAAAAAAATTACATTTGATATTTAAAATGGTTAAATGTGTCAGAAGTTGTCATATCTTGCTCTGTAGTACTCAGAGTACATCACCTTCAGGCGATTCTGTTGTGCAAGGTGACATGAATGTCCATGTTAGTACAGCACACTCTCACTTACTGACCTTGTCTCTTGTATAATTGGACAAGCCCGGCCAGTCCATCCTCTATTAAGCCACTTTTCCACTAGCCCTGGTTCTCCTCTGTTAATGGGGGACTGTGTTGCTGCAAGGGCCCCGGCTCGCACCCAAACATAACCAATGTTTTCTTCAGAAATAAAATCTAAATTGTACCTCAAATTGTACTCTTCATGAGGCCGATCTTAATGATTCACAAAACAACATTTAGTAATTCAAATTTGTGGTACTTGAAGATGTGGCTAAACCTAGTGTAAAATCTATTAGTTTTAAATTGGGTTTATTAAGATGATGTTTACTTTTATTTTGCCTCTTAACAGTAAATTTAAAAGGCTGAAAATAACTATGCACAACACACTTTTTTATAGTCTTAAACTATTGAAGAAAATTCATGAGACTAAAGGTGTGTGGTTAGCCTAAATAATATGTGTGCGCGGCGTGACACAGACACAGCCATAATCACTAATCACAGTAATGAGAAAACAGGCAATATTTACATTTATTTACAAAGTTGTGGTAATATTTCATGAGCTAAGAGCTTACTAAAGTGAACAAAAGATACGAAACATCAAAATGGACACATTTACAACACTCACCGCTCAGACGAGCCACCTCAGATCACAACTCTTCACAAGGAAGATTTCTTTTAATCCTGACTTCAAACAATTGTCCGTAGTGAATATTCCAAACAGCAGTGTGTGTGTATCTGTAAAGCTCCACCTGTTTGAGATGCAACTACAGAGCTTTAACGCTGCACACTTACCTGCACTGACTGAAATCAGATCTGTTTTTCCAAACGCAGACCTTACTGCTAATAATGAGAAATATGTGTCTATGATTGAAATAATGTGATGATTCTGAAAAGTCAACAGCAGCTTATCTCCCTGACTTCTATCACAGTTTGGATCATGTCAAGTTTCCTCTGATGAGACGCCATGCAAAAAGAATGATGAGCCTGTTTGGCTCAACTTACACATGCGAACAAACCTTTCCCCTGCTAAATCAGAACAAAAACAGACTGAGAACCAGAATAACTGAAAGCCATCTCTGTGAAGTCCTCAGTGTTTCTACCACCACATTTTCTCCTGACATATCAGCCATTCTTTGATCCAAAGGACAGCATCACTGCTCCCACTGAGTTCTTCACAGAGGTGACTTACAATTACACACTATATTATGGTCATTATGTCACCTCTAGTGTGTGGCCTGGCCCTTGGTTTTTCTGTATTTGGCCCCAGTGAAAAAAGTTTGAACGCCCCTTTGTCTATGGCAACAAACTGACACTGATTAAAAGTAAATCCTATGTTGTCACTGGTGTGATTTGTGCTGATGATGTGACTTTAATTCTTGAGTTAGTATCTTAGTATTTAAGTATTGAGTATATGAGTATTTAAATCCAGCACTGTCTCAGGTAGAGCTATGAATGGTCGGAGCTAACAAAATGAATAGATAGATATTAATTTGCCTGTCAACTGGATAAGATTGTTGGATTCTAGAGAGTATCACCGGCCCAGGTGGACGATAGCTACTTCAAGTGCACATTGGCCGATAATATCAGCCAACCGATGTATCGATCGGGACCTAATGTTTTGTTTTACTCACTTTAGCAACCAATAAACATTCAGTCATTTCAAAACACTGTTACTATCCAGATACCCATTTACAAATACAAATTTGAAATGTATTAGTGGGAGATGAGTTGGAAAGGAGGAGAATGATTGTTATTCTGTCTGAGCTCGAGTCATTTAAATTATCTCGCCGTTGTATCAGGCTTGAGTGAAGAGGACAAGTACAGTGAATGTATATGAGCCAGTCTACTTAGGAAGCTTGTTGGACGAAGTACACTCCGTGAATCAAGAAACAATGTTGTGTAGAACTAGCATAAAGTAAATCAATTTGATCCAGAATCAGAACGACAAAGTAAAAAATGATGTAGTCATATAATCCACAGTGCAAATTATAACTAAGACACGAGTCTCGTAGTAAGAAGTGTCTCTATGGATAATCCGCACTGTAAAATCCTATCTGGAAGTCATGTCAAAATATGCTGCTTTCACCTGCCCAACCAGACCCAAATCCTCTTTCAAAACCGTTATCTGCACATAGATCTGCCTTTGCCTTTGGAGCATTGGGATTACAAGCTTAATCTATAATTATCTTCCTCTTAAATCACTCGCTGTCTAATTATGGTACAAAATACACCACGGGCTGGCTCCCACTGAACGCTTCAAGTTAGATCTCTATAAATCAATTTGGAGAAGCGCGTTCAAACACAATACGGATCAGATAGTTGCCAAAAATTGCACTCACATCATTATAGTTCAGTGACATTATTTCTATTTCTAAAACGTTGTACATTTGTCAAATCGTTCCTTGCTTGTAAAATAAAGACATACATTTAAGGTGGTCATGGGAATCCCTCAGTCGTCCAGGAGTTTTCCATTGAAGAAAAGTTTTCAGTCAGTCTGGAACTGGACATTGTTTTTTGAATCTGTGTCCAGATGATTTCAACTGAAACTTTTTTCTACAATACATTCAATCTGCACAATATGTTTTTGGGGTGGGAGGTATGTTCCACAGTATGGCATTAAAATTATATGTAGTTTTTTAATTACAAGTACTTTATTCTTTCAAATATACCTTAATTCTTTTTTCTGTGAGCACAGACCCGGGGCCTCATTTATAAAGCCGTGTGTGCACTCCACAGTGCGTAGGCCGCCCTCTGCACCATCCGTGGTATTTATAAAACTTCCACTAGGCACAGGACTGCGCGCAATGTCTGGAGACACTGGGAAAAGGCAACACTCGTGGAGAGGAGCAGAAGTGAAGAGAGTGAGAATTGTGAAAGTGTTTGTTTCATGAAATGGAGAAGAGGTTTTCTCCACTCATTATTCTGGACATGACACAAATGAAGCCGTGTGCACTCGTGCCCGAGCGCGTGCACATTCCTGGTGCTCTTTCTCAGTTTGTGTTATGACCGTATCAGCCCGTGTCGGTGACAGAGAAGACCCTCTGAATCTGTAAATCCATTTAAGAAACAACAATTGGACCTGAGAGTACCTGAGCATGGTTTCTGTTTAATGAAGCTCTGAGGCATGGTCAAACCTCACACACATCTCATTCAAACATAAGAGTCCGAAGCACAACTAAAACAATAGCTGCCAAATAGCAGCTATTGTAATTTAATATTAAGTGTCTTAATACAATGTCGAGTCCTTGAAGAATACAGTTAACTTGAAACACAAATATTAGGTAAATGGCCATGAGTGCAGTTGTTCTAGTGCTTTATAAAAGCAGGCAATGTTCTACAAAATACATTTCCATTATCTCAATGTTAAGCTGTTTTAAGGTTATAAAAGTGTACCTAAAACATCTCCATGGGAGGATAAATATACAGAGTTTTAGACTCTATAGTAGTGTTTAGCCACTTTAGAATGTATCGACAAAACTTTCATTGCAACGTTTTTCTTGACAGATTTTTGTTGGGCAATTTCCTTTATTCCTCACTGTAAGATTTTTCAAACGCGCCTCTCTGGGGCAGACAATTTCCTGAAAAGGCCATAAAAAATGATCCACCCCCATCTCTCAATTGTCTATCACACCACAGTTTATCAGTATGTCTACCATGAATTCATTTATTTTATTTATTTATACAGGGAAGACCCAATGAGAAAAGTTCTCTTTTTCATAGGTACCCTGGTAAAACACAGCATAAACAACAGACAAACACAGGATACTAATACACAATAAAACATTCAATAAAATTAACCAATACATAAAAACACATTTATACATACAATGAGATAAAATTATATAAAACAAGTGGATCAGCACTGAGGGTAATCCTTAATCCTCTTGAATATTTTGAATCACTTGTGCACAAGAAGGTGCCTTAGCAAACAGAATTGCATCATCTGCATACAAGTGGATTCTACTGCGTTTTAGATTATGCTCTAAATTGTAAATAACAGTGGTCCAAGGACAGCCTTGAGGAACATCTTTATTAAGGTAAGACAATTCAGATTGAAAGGCATCAGCAGAAACAGCTTGAGCTCTATTTGTGAGGTAATCTGGAAACCATTTTTTAGAATGTGTATCAAACCCAATGGCATCCAGACAATCCAAATCAGCAAACATTGACCAACAGAGTTTGCATAAAGATATATTGAAGACTGTGGGAGGAAAAAAGATAATAAAGATCTTATGTTACCCTTGAGCTGTTTGCTATTGACATACGTACAAGTCATGTTATGTAAATCCCCGCCTCGATGTGCTAAACCAGTGTTTGACCGAAACAGCTTTGTGAATTGGTCTTATTTGTTCTCTTGGTGCGAATTGTTTGTCGTTCTGAGAAGTGGAGCTTGAGCGAGCGAGAATAGTGTTATCAAGAAGTAATCTTGGTTCAATATCGCAGGGATCTAGCCCACAAAAATAGCCAGATGGTGAATTGGTGCCAGGAGAAGCAGAGAAACACACTATCAGCTAATGTACGTGTGGGGTTTTGGATAATTACAATGGCAACTAACTTAAAGCTGCACGATGTAACTGTTCTGGTGGAGTGTCATCATCTATTTTGCATCCATTCAATTACAAGTTTGTATTGCTCATCCTTTAAAGAATGACATCCTTTCAGAGAGCGGGGTCACTTTTCCACTTTTCGGACCTGTAACTTGTAACTTGTATTCACAGAAATAGATAATGCCATGCTGCGAAACATTCCTGTCAAAGCAATATCATCTCCATAGAGACAAGCATAAAAGTTCAAATAGTGCACCTTCAAGACTAACAATGTCCACTTATTAAAGAGGTTTAAGAGGTTGTAATTTTGTCTGAAGTCATTTATTATCTCGTGCCATTCGCAGGGTGACTTTGACTCACTGAGAGCGCTTTACAGTCTCAGTGACCAATTTGAGAATAATATCCTCTCTAAACTGCAGCCCAATGTCAGCGAGAATGGGCGCCTAATATTCCCAAACATTTCATCACATTTCTGTCAGTCTTCATTCTTTTCCCGGTTGCTGTTTGCTCACCAAGGTCAGTGCATTCACACAATCTGCTGCAGTGCTGTAGGCTACTGCAGAGGGCCACTGATCAGGGCCCGACAACTCTCTCCAGTCACACAATCGAATGAACTGAAAGGCAGTTACAACCCTGACACAATGACCAATTATGTATTAATAGCCTCAAGGTAACGGAGGGTTAGATTTCAACTAGATTTGTATTTCATTATGTTTTACCGTGAATTTGAGTCCCTAAATGTTGGTACAATAATTGGTTCATTTGTTGATAAAGCAAAGCCCAACTGTTTCCACATTTACTAAGCTTTTATTTTTAGGCTGAAAACAGGCTGACAAGCACCTTACTAAATCATTTTTTTAGCACAAACAAAAGGACATAACGTTCTAGCACAAAACATGTCCACTATTGGGAGTCTACTTACGTCTGCTATAGCTGGGAATATTCTGATTTATTCTCTGCACTTTTTCCATGTTTCTGTGCAAATGAAGGTTCATGAATAGGTGACTCGTTCCGCCATGTGCTTTCTTTGGCGGTATCAAAGTGTGTGCAGTGGTGTGAAAAGTGAGGTAAAATCTATAGAGGATTCAGCTGCGTTACATTAATCCTTACTTAATGCAAGCCATCAATTCCACTTTGCACTCTTAATGTGTTGAGGGCATTGAAGACTGCCAGTTCAAAATACACTGACATAAGAGCTCTGCAGTGACAGTAATTTGACTAATGTGAAAAAGCTTTAAAAAAAAAGCAAGCCGTACAGAAATCTCTATAGGTAAACTGTAACTATGAAAGCTTTTCTAGCGGAGAGTCAGCTGCTTGTCTTCATGGAGATGCTGAACCATAATACTGAAGTATAAAACAGAGAATCAAAGTATTATGAGTAACAATTTTGCTTTAATATATGTCCCATCAAATATTTTCAAAATAAAGTGTAAAACAAAAACTACTCTTTTGCTGTTTACTTAATATTTAATATAATTGTAATATTTTGCCCTCAAGTCGTAGTGGTAAGGCCTTAGTTATTTTATTACTTGGTTTACGGATCCGCCGCACCGTCAAAGCAAAATAGCTTTAAATGAAATATAAAAAGCGGTGTATTGAGTCAAAAGATAAGAGCGCGTGAAGCAATTTTTCGTAAAAATCCTGCGTAAAAATCCGTAAACCAAGTAACAAAATAACTGCGGCCTAATGTGGTCTGTGAGAGTAATAGTAGATAAAAACAATACACTCCCTCAGCTAACCTGGAAGCTGGAGCCTTTGGTAAACTTTATGCAAATGACTCTAGTAGTGCTTCAAGTCAAACAAAGGCTTTTTGTTTGCGCTGGCTGTCGCTACATTGATCGCATTGAATCATAAGTGACATTGAAGCACTTCCTGGTTTGGACGCCCTCCTTTTTTGGCTTTTCAGTCTGAGTAGCCTGAGCAGTCTGTAGAATCGCTGTAGTCAGTCAGGACTCAGGAAGAACAGGCCTATGTGTGTCTGCTGCCAGTCACAGCAGAACATCCCCACGTCCCGACTTCCTCCACTACAGGAGCTCATTAAAGGAAAATCATTTGGACTTTGTTCAAAACCGTGAGAAACAAGAGAGAGAAGTTTGTTCACATTGGATAAGTCATTTGCCTCGATAGTAAGATAAGATAAGATAAGATAATCCTTTAATATCCACACAAGGAGAAATTTCGTTGTTACAACGCAGTAGAACAGGAGGAAAGGACAGATTATAGGAAGTTTTAAAAAAAACACACACACTCTTAATAGAACTCTTGGGAAATAAAATAAAATAGATAAATAGAAAATAAAAAGATAAAGATAAAAATAAGATAATAATAATAAATAAATAATGATGAGTATGTATAGAAATATCATGTATGAATGTAACATACTGTATTGTTTTAATTTTAACAATACAAGAAGTGTATTTTATTTAGAAATAAGGGCAGGAAAAGCTTAGTTTGCCCACAAAAAAATCCTGTGGTAAGTTTTATATATGTAGTATATATGTAGTTTCCATCTGGACACAAGCTCTTTGCTCTTGCATGAGAGAGCATTGAGTTATGTTCAGTCGTTACTTATCCTTGGCTTGAGTTTTCAACTGCAAAACAATTTCCACATGCATATATTTATGTAAAACCGTACATCTATATGCAATATGGAGCACTTTCTTCTTTTCTTTTCATTGTTGATATTTGTCTATCAAATGAGGTTTCTTTTGTTCATCTTTAAAGACTTTCACACCCTTCTGGAGATCAAATGGCTAGTTATCCTGCTGCTGTAACACTATAGCCTTTCATGCACACAATACTGAAAGTCTCTTCTGATCATCTGCATTTTGCCCACATTGACATCCACTATAATTATAGCAGCTCTCAAATAGTGAGAGCTGGGAATCATTTAATGAAGCAAGCTACAATTAAACGCAACACATGTAAACAGCCATAGATGGGTAAACATGCAATTACTGCTAATTACAGAGCGGGATTCCACCATGGCAAAGTTGATCACACTCAGGCGCTGAAGAGGAGAAAGTGTACATCCCATTAACTAAACCACACACGATATTTCCACTATAGCTCTGCCAGGGATTTCCGGATGCCGCAGTCCTCTTTGCTGTTTTGATTTCATTTCAAGTCCCTGAGTAGCCATGAAATATTTATCGATAATATGACAAACCTGACCGTGGAGGCTGGCGTGTTTATTTGACAAAATGACACAAAATGGTGCTCCCTTGAAGCAGACGTTCAAATATTGTTTTTTAAATGGAATATGCTTTCCGTCTGTCATCATGCTGTGTCACAATTTGAACATGTACTCAAATTGCACAAGGGGTGGGCACGATTGAAAAAAATCAGTCTCTCTCAGGATAACAATAATCAGATGTTTAGCAGTCCATGAAAAATGTGCTAAACCCTTTTAATATAGCTTTTTTCATAGGCTGTTCTCAATATTCTAATCTTCCATATCTTCAAAATGAATCAATGTCACTGTACAGTAACATAACCTCAAAATGCTGAAAATATTACTGGTAACATATTTTAGTTTAGTCACCATTTGTCATTTAGTTGAACAAATGGATAGATATTTGGTAAAAGTGCAGAATGCCACTTAGTAGAAGAGTGTAGGTTAATGTCCCTCTCCTGCTGCTCTCACTGGGAAATAACCCAAATATAATGAACCAAAACACTTGGGTTGAAATGAGAACTCATTATCCATAAAAACCTGTACCAAACCATGCATAATATTGCAGCAGATGGGCCATTTTTTAAAATGGTTATGAGTTCATTACCTCAATGTCATGTGGTTTGATGCATCCAGAAAAGCCAAAAGTATCAGGTATGCTGCTGTTTAAAATGAAGAATAATTTTGCTCCTTTGAAGAGATCATTTTATTCACAATAATGTGGTCTCTTTCATTCCCATCTTGAAATGTGCCAAATATTATATTTTAGAATATGAAAGTGTGTGACAAGAGATTTTAGTAAGTGTTTGAAGGTCATCAAGTATAAACTATGCTTCCAAACTAATTGTATTATTTTTATATGAATATTATCTAATGTTATAGTTTCTATTATTGCTACTTATTCATTATTAATTGAACAATCATATAATGACTGTAGAACCAAATGCATAATGCACAATACTGTGAACTACAAATCCAAACAGAAAACATATCAGCTACATAACATGAATCTGATTACGCCATACATTTTAATTACAGCATTTTGTAATATAGTGGTTTGACTGTGCAGCTTGTATGTGAATGCAGACACACAGACTCAAAGGAACGACGGATGGAATACAGTTATGAAAAGAGACAACTCTAAGTCACTGTGGCGACAAGCAGTACTGGACACTGTAGCACAGTTATATCTATTTAAACTCGTACAACCGCAGCAGGCTCCAGCAGTTTGGGATTAATGGCACCAGCTAAAAGAGCTAACTTGTCAAGGAGAAGTCAGCCTTAAATATTTTAGCAGTAGAAGCAGTGTGATTGATTTGGTGTTTTTAAACTCCGGCTACACATCTGTTCCTAAGGATTCCTGCAGGTTGACCAAGGCTCCCTCGTCATATCAATTACATTTTGTGCTGCAGCGTTTACATTTCTTCTCTGAGGCTACTCTTTCAACCAATGTTTAGACTGCAGCTCAGGAGGGAGTACAAAGCCTTGTTCATAAGCATGCCTCTGGTTCAGGACCCTGGAGAGCTCCACTGCTCAGTCATGGCTCCCACTGCTCCCAAAAGCCCTCTGAAGCAGCTCTAAAGGTACTGAGAAAAAACTTTTCTATAGGAATCATTATACTCAAATATTTATGCCTTTATTACATTTGTAGTGTGGTGCTAAATATATAAAAACAGGAAGAAACAGACCATGACTATTTGCCTCACAATATACATTTTTAAGCCTGAATATTATAAGATTTAGTTCTGTAATGACTTATTCCTTTCTGCTATTATACTGAGGACAATCAACTTAAGTATGTATAGGGAGTAGGTGTGGGCAATATTGACAAAAAATATTTTTTCCTGATAAAGATAATTAGAAAATACCACTTTATACTCTTGTTTTCAAACAATACAAGACTCTTTTTGAGGCATTTTAATTATAAAGTGGGGGCGTTTGCCTGAATATGCCGTGTTGAATGCAAACATACAATTACATTTTTTATACTGGAACAGATTGATTGTAGAAAATGTGCTCCTTGACAAATGAGAGATTACACCGACATACTGGAACAGATAAATAAAGTTATATTCTATTCTATAAACAATATTCTGGATTTTTTTTTTTAATTGCATGTTTTCAAACCAATATTTCCAATATTGTAGATATTTTGATGTTGCCCACCTCTAATTGGGAGTCCAAAATATGCTATCCACGTCTATCCACGCCAAGGAAAACTCATTATCAGCACATCTGAAGTCTGCATGCACTTTGACAAACTCCCACAATGCACTGCTTTGCTTTTAAACTTTTAATGTATAAAGTCTCCTCTCGCTCTACTTTAGAAAATAAACTGCTTTCATTTTGTGATTTGGCATTTCCAACTGGAGCAATTTACTGAACAAATTCTTTATTTTAACACCCATCAAACTCAGCGATTGTCCCAGACTTTAGAGGAAATTATCTTTCTTCTAAACTGAAAATTATTGCCTGATGTTTTCTCAGTCTCCTTTTTGCAGCCTCTAAAATCAAGATAAAAACAGGTTCATATAATTCTGATGCAGTTTGTTATCTGCGTTTACGTAATATCACGGCTGCATTGGTGTGTTCTGTCAGCCCTTTCTATCACATCTTAGCTGAAGCCCAACGTGGCAGCTGTGATGTCTGATTTCTGACAGTTGGCTCAAGAAAAACATGACACTGCATATAAATGTGCTTTTAAACATTACCAAAACTAACACGCTGAGAAAAAAAAGTTAACGTATTAACTATTAATGTGCAATTCTGAAGATTGTCCTTGCTCCTGCCATATTTACATTTAGAAGTGCTCATATATAGATCTCTCTGCTTCCATGTGGAAACAACAACATTGTGCAATCTGCACCTAAAGATGTTTAATTATTAATTTAATCAACTTGCACACATAGATTTATATGTGACATTGTAACTTCAAAGGCCATGTTCTCACTTTTCTCTTATAGGGACATAAAGATTGGTTATTTTCTTCTGTATCTGCCTCTGTATCTATCTGCCTCTGTATCTACCTGCGTTGCACCAATGAAATTTCCCCATGTGGGACAATAAAGGAATATCTTGTCTTATCTTATCTTAAAGAGCAGTCCTTAAAGTAGTACATACACACACAAACAACCCTGTCCTTAACAAGATTTTGACAGATCGTACTGAAGGATCCAAATGAAAGCCTTATTTATTTGTTTGATTAAAAAATTGCCAAAATTATATATTTTTACGCCAACTACTAAATACGATACCCAAAATACCCTATTTAAGTGTGTTTTTTTCTATGATATGTTCAGCAAGATATTGAATCTAGCTCTATCAACACATTATTTACACAGAACATGCCTAATTTATATATTGTATTGTACGATGAAACACATTTAATTCATGTTTTCTTACATTTATGTACGTAAACTACAAGGAGCAGAAAAAGAAGAATTGCCATCTATAATTTCCCATTCACTTACAGTGTCACACATTAAGATAACTACTAGACCTATGGTGAACTGTGATAAATGTGTTTTATCATTCACCCAGCTATTAATTAGGCATTTCATGGCTCTTTACTTTTTTTTATATAATTTTGGCCAATGCATCTCAATTTAATCTTTTTTATTCCCAACAAGCAGGACAGGTTGCCCCCAAAACAACCTTAAACATCACGTATTACATCACATTACATTATTAAAAACGTTCGCTGTATAATACATCTTTGAAGACAGAAGACATGCAGACAGTAACCTAAAATCAAAATAAAAAAAATACTGTGCAAAGACACTAAAAATCCCCGTTTTGCATTCTAATCACCAATATATTTTGCCAAGTACACCCTTGAGAAATGCAGCAGGTTTGACAGAATAGTACTTCAAACGTGTGCAGAAATATGTCTTGTAGTGAGGTACTCTGTAAGAATTGTAATTTGAGAATGAACTAAAGCTGCTGTGAAGGGAATACACCTGCTCAGTTCATCATCAGGTCTTTATATATGAAGTAGGGACTTGGGGATGTGGGGATTCAGGTGTTCGCATTTTATTATCTAAGATGTGCTGTTGCAGAAGAAGCTGTATTCACTGGCACCAACTTATGCCCTGTGATTAGACTTTGGCACTTATAACTGATCCACTTACAAGAAGCTTGATGATTTTCTAATGTGAAAATCCATACCATCATTGATTATATTATTGCATTCCATAGAATAGTTTGTTTGTCCACCAGCATGTGAAAATATGTCTGTGATACTGTGAAAACCAATCGGTTGTGTTCATGTTCTAATCGCAGATGGGGTTTAACTCTGTTGGAGAATTGCAGTTTTTGAAAGAAATGTACCAAAATAGAAATCTAACCCTAACCCTAGAAACGTTGAACCTTCTTATTATTTGTTTGGGATTGGCTCAAAGTCCAACAGCAATAACACTTTTGAAGTTGAATAATAGCACTATTTTCTGAGGCTATTTTGTATTGTAGCATGGATTCCTTATCATTTCAGGATGTACTGGTAACTCTTCTCAAAACACTACTGAAAAAAGCAGTTAAGACAAGAGTTAACATTATGTAATCTGTTTCATACCTCTTTCTTCTTTTTTTAATATATTATAAAAACAAACAAAATAAACAGAAAAAGACAAAGAGAGCAACATGACACCACTTCCCGTTGGGACATATACTTCTAGCAATGCAAACACGCTGTCACTTCCATTAATAGCTCCTCTAAGCAGTACAAATCCACCATCTCTATCCCCACCTTAAAAACTCACTCGACTTGAAACATTCAATACCTTTTTCAAAACCACATGATTAAAACATTTCTTTGTTAAACAACAGAATGCCATTTTTAACACAAAATGAGAGCATTTTTTATTTTTATTTTAAATCATTTGGTCCTATTTTGATGGATAAAAAGTTATTCTAAACTATTCAACTATTCAACATATTTATGTGATTTTTTCTGATGTTTCAAATAAGTATCTGTTCAATACTAGTGAACTAGTTCTGATTGGATTATTATACCATGAAACGTCACATTGCTTTAATGTGTTTAATTATCTCATATTAGCAGCACTTAGATAAGGCTAGACAAAATTAGCATGTAATGTAAATTAACCCGCCCCACTATCACCAATATACAAAGCTTCTGCACATCCCACTACTTACACACTTCTCTCATAGTCAGCCATTCGTCAGTGCAGCAAAATGTGTCTTTTTAGACTGGAGAAAATTCTCTATAAAGGATTGCAGACATTCATTTCCACAGGGAAGGAAAGCTGAGCAGAGAGCTGAGCCCATACTCACTCAGCTCAGGGAACATCAAGTGTTGGCTGATTTGCTTCATAACTTTGTATGGTGCCATTTCACAGCCCTGAGAGGTTTTCTAATGACAGAGCTCCATCTCTTTTATGTTCGATCATCTTGGTCGTTCTGTCTTGTTCAACACATCTGTCTGGAGGAAAGGAGTGTGCCGATCCCTCTCACATAATCTCCTTGCTCACTTTACTGCAAAATGTTCAGGTGTAAAGTTGTTTTGATCAACAAAGAAAGGACTTGTGGTGAGGAGAGACACCCAAAAATTGGGAGAAAATGTTGAATTGCAATGAAAAGGTGTTTTGAGCAGGATGTCCATGAATGAGAGTGCCCCGGAACCAGCCACATTTTGTCAGCAACAAAAAACGTGTACATTTGCCATGCTCAATAAAATTAGTCAAAGCAAGAATTACTCATTGATTTAGAGAAAAATGTTCCCACCAAACATTTATTTTCCATTCTTTGATACAAACTAGCACTATTTATGCTTTTCCTTGTATTTAAAACTCATAATGAAATGCCAGTTCTTGTAGCAGCCCAAGCATTACCAGGGGATCTTCCTGTTCAGAGGACAGTGTGAAATTGTACATGCAAATTACACGCCTCGTGATTTGAAGCATACAAACTCCAGCACCTTAATTTACATATGAATCATGTTATCAAGCTAAACTAGAAACTACAGCTACATGGATTGAGGAGGGTATGCCACCTGCTTGTCTCCAATGACGTGTTAATGTGTTATCTGTAATAATCCACAGTATCTCCATGAAGCTGTGATGTGATTAGCCTGTGACTCGAGCCTATTCACGCTAATAATGCATATTTTTTTAGGTTTCCTTATCAATAAAAATATATAAGATAGATGAGTTTAATGGCATAATCTGAAGCATTCCATGCAGCAGATGTCACTGATTCAGGACGATTGTAAAAATATGTTTTTTTTTAGTTCTAAAACATTAAATGTCAAATTAAAGGTACTCAAGAGTATGTTTAAAGTCCAGTAACGATATAAATAATGTATCATTTTTATTCTACAACAAGAATTCCATACATTTCAGAACATGTTTTCCGATCTAAGTTCTTATTTTTTACCATACTTTGCTGTTTGCAGCGATTGTAGCATTGCTTACAACTCTTACTTCCATGTTTGCACTAAATAGAATATTTCATTATTAGCTGCAGACAGCACACAGTGGTCTATTTTTTGTCAATTATGTGGCTGTTACAATATTCTCTATGGGGAAAAACACAAAATGTACTAATTTACATGAATATAATGGGGTACTCCACTTTTAAACAGGATATATATAGTTTTATAACACTGTTGTCTGTTCTTTTTCTTGCTAAGCTCTGTGTTTTTAATCTGCCTCACATCACTGATTTGACATTAATTAGCTGAACAGAAAGAATCACTTTGGCAAACTGTGACTTGTTTGAGTTTGTTCATTACCCATTAGCTGGTCTCATGGCTGAATGGGGCCTGGGTTAACCTCTGCAGCCTCAGTGTGGACAAAGCTATGGGGTGATAGTGGTTTGGGTGAGGGGGGTGACATGACAAGCCCCTGTCTGAGCGGCTGAGGGCACAGAGCTGTGAAGATAATAGTCCCAATGGGGAGATATGCAAGGTGGGCCGCTTTACGTGGCTGGGGCAGTCTGCTGTGAAGGAGCCCTGAATCACTCACACGAGGACTCAACACAAACTTCACTCTCACTCTGAAGTCTCCAACTCACAGGCTGCTTACAGTGTACAAGTGGAATTCATTTAAAAATAATTGTCTTTTAATAATTGTCTGCCCCAAACTGGAGGAGTGGCTACAGCAGGTCCCTGGAAAAACATCAGACATCTCAGTCCAGAAAAGTGCAGTGCAGGAACAGCAAAGATACTGCACAGAAACCTCAAGCTCTGGTTTTATTAACATATATATTTTGTTTTTTGGGTTGTTCTGTCCTGTGTTCTGTGTTAAAAAAAGAATTGAAAAAACAACTATAACATCCAATCCAACAAATTCGAGTCATTTCTATTTTCGTCTGTTTCAGGATACTTGTTTCTTGTGTCACATTTGGCACAGAGCACAGCCTCCTCCTCACAGATCTGGTTTGTGTACAGTCCACTGGCCCCACAGGCCTCAGAACTGCATGCTCCTGATGGCCTCTAAATCTGCCTCCTGGCGCTGTCAGATTTGCACCAAATGGTGGCAAGGTCTCGCTGACAGTTGCTCATTGGCTCAGAAACACTGCTGTCGACTACATGGATTCATGTAAACTACACTACTACTTCTAAGTACTACTAGCACTACCATTACTACTACTTCTAGACTTAAACACACAAAAACAACAGCTTTTATAAGTAGACAATTTTCTGATCATTAACATTTTTAGTAGTAGTAACAGTAACTTAAAACAGGACAAAATTTGACATAGCCTGAACAGATTTAGAATCATTTTGAGTGTTATCCAAACTAGTATAAGACCACATGGTAACACAAAAGTAAGTAAGAAAGTACTATTATTTTGTGTTGAAAATTACTGTCATGAGTGTAGAAGTTTGTTGTTTTCATGGTAGTATCGAGTATCGGGTTCCTCAGTATCAAAATTGAGTGTAAAATGTTACTATCGTGACACTCGTCTGTACGGTGCTTTACCCAGGACAGATATATATTATATTTGCGATGTTCTCAGCTACAGGATCCTGTTCTCTCTTCCTCTCCTCTTTTCGCCCTTTCTGATTTCTTGTGTAAACAGAGTCCTCAGCCGGGTCCATCTCAGCGTCCTTGACTTCTGTTGTTTTGAAGGAGGGGAGTGGCTGGAGGACTCATGTTTCATCAGCCAGCCATCCAGACATCTCCTTTTGTCGGCTCCGTGATGTTTACCAGCGGACTCCTAAGCTCTTTCAGCTTTTTTACAGCTTCTATTAACCTGGCTATTCTAAAACAAACCAAAAACATGTGGGGAAAACCAACGAAACATATACAATTATGTGTTTCGTTTTAAATGTATTATCTTTGACAATTTGACGATTTTGGTCTAGAATCATGTCCTGTTTCCTTGATTTCTTGTCTAAATAAACATGGCAGCTCACGGGGGAAAAAGACAAGAAATAACACAGAGGACAAAAATCTGATATAAATGAATGTAGATACTTCATTCTGAGTGTTACGAGTGTATTTGAGAGGAGATATCTTCTGCATTTGAAAGACACATTCGACAGATTAGCAGCTGTGGTTGGACAAAATTTGGAGAGTTTTTTAGTCCGCCGTACTGTCCTTCTGCATTTAACAGAATGTAAGAGGGACTGGCTGGTCAGGCAATTATTTCAATGCTAGAACTTATATTTTACTTTTATTTCCGGTATGTGGCAAGCCCCGAACATGTCACCTAGCGGGGAGATTAACCAAAATGACAATTGTTTCAACATATTCAAACCATCTGAATTATATTTCTGACCAAACAAGTCTCACATCATTTATTATATACTAAACAAGTGTTGTATGTCTGTCAAACAAACCTTATATTATTTTCCCCGTTTGGTAACTGCGTGCACACCGTGAAGTTGATGTTTGGTGTGGTTGCTGCTCTTTTCAGTGAACGCTTAAATCCCATAAGCTGCTATTGTATCTCAGACAGCCAGACGTGTGCTCTTTTTACAATCACAAATACAGTGGCTCTGTTGTATTGTATGCAGGGAGGCCTCCTGCTTTGTAGTTTGGGAGAAACAACAAAATCAATTAAACGTGGAGGGGGACACAGCTTAAGGAGAGGGACGGGTTGTAAAGAGACACAGACGCAAGCCAAAGACAATCAGGAGATGTAGAAGTGGTTGCCTGTTGCTTCACCACCGATGCTCAAATTAATTAAAGAGATTCAATGGGCTATTTTTGCTCCTGCTGTAGACTAAATAAGTATGTTCCGTTAGATAATGGCAGTAGTGATTTAAGTCACACGCCGACCGCAGTGAAAAGGACCATCTTAGATTAGAAAGGAGACAGGAACACAAGGTTTTTACCATAAATAACCACCTGGATTCTGCAGAAACATATATTAATTCAATGTCCTACAAATGTTATCTTTTCTCACGCTGAAAAGGTTGCAGTCTGCATTATTTGTGCATTAAAGGGAGAGGGGGTCTGCTCTGATTAATATTTCTGTCAAGGCCAAGCACCGTTAATGAATTGACATTAGATTTGGATCAATGTACATGCTCTGAGGGTGTGAAAAGGTACGCCTAATGAAAGGGAAACGGATTAGTCTCGTAAGATCAAGGTTGTTCATGCTCCCTTTCTTCTGCTTATTTGTATTCTGTTACCTAATGCAATTTCTGACATGAGAAAAAACTTTGTAGGGTTGGGTTGTGCCAGGACACTTACCTAGAACATTATGCACAATACACAATGTTACTTATGATACAAGATGACTTCAAACGCCTCAGCCTGAGATTAATGTCTGTTGTTTGTAGTCATATTGCATCATGTATGAGGAGACTCCAC